>NW_013547208.1:0-16999 GCF_000499425.1 Eimeria acervulina
ATATATATATGTATATATATATATATATATATATATATATATATATATATATATATGCTTTCTAGAGGCTCACTTGGAGTCATCAGCAACAAATGCTTGAAAGAAAGCGAGGCCTAATGCGCCTGCGAGCTGTAGGAGCATGAGCATAGCTACAGAGAGGTGAAAGCCCGGAGACATATCGGGGTGTGAATGAAAGGTAAACACCCATCTGCCTCCGAACGCAAGAAAAAACAAAGATATTAACGCAATAGATAGGGTCTTTAAAGCAAATGAAGCACGTAAAAGTTTTGTTGTTAATAAAGATATTAAAGGGGTATGCTCTTCTCCTCTTGGAGACGGTTCTTCTTCTTGCTGCTGATCTATCATCATACGATCTGTAAAAGGAGACAGCTGCCGAGACACTGCATGCTGCTCTACCACCGCATCGTCTCCGTCTACACCCAAGCTAAACATTGTCTTCCTTCTCTCCTGCTCCTGCTGCTGCTGCTGCTGCTGCTTGTCTTTTTGTTTTGTTTTGCTGCTGTTTATTTATCAGAATAGAGATATATAGATATATATAATATATATATCAATATTAAAGATGTACAGAAGAATAAAGAAGAGCTAGTTCCCTGCGTGCATATATGTCTGTATAGATTTATATTTATATATAGATGTCTGTGTATTTAAAAACAAACAAAGCCTGCAGCAAAACAAACAAACAAACAAACAAATATATAAATAAATAAATAAATAAGCGCAGTGTACATACACCGCAGCCGCAAGCATAAGCCCCTCAATCTAAGTAGCTTCTTCAGCATTGCTCTGACCAAAAAAGAAAAAAACACCGAGTTTATATTATTCTTTATCTTTTTATTTCTTTTAAAGTCTACATGCAACCCCCAAAGAGACAAACAAACAGCTGCTCGCCCAGCAGCAACTACCGGCTCGCTGCAGCAGCAAGGAGAGCATTCTTTGATTTGTTTGCTGCAAGCTAGCCGATAAATTCAAAGTAAAAAGGTTTAAAGGAGACACTTAAATTATTATTTTGCTTTAATTTTGAAGAAGAGAGCAGCAGCACACCCGGTGAGGCGCCCGGGTCGGCAGCGGGCCTGTCGCTGCTGCTGCTGCAGCAGCAGCAGCAGCAGCAAAAAGAAGTGAAGAACATCATTTAAGAGAACATACCTGTAAAGAAGATTCTTGCGATATTTAGGAAATAGAGAAAGGCGTTTAAAACCCAACAGAACAAACCCTCAAGCAGCACAAACAAGAGCTGCTGCTGCTGTCTGTCTATCAGAGCAGCAGCAGCAGCAGCAGCTGCTGCTGCTGCTGCTGCTCTGTAACGCCGCCTCCGCTGCTGCTGCTGCTGCTGCTGCAGCCTGCTGCGGGCCCTCCCGTACAGCTGAGGTAGAAGAAGAAGTAGTTTTTATTTAAGGTTTAGGGTTTATTATAAATAGTATTTGTATTTACAAAATAAAATATAACAGAAACATAAAATGCAGCAAGCAAGAGACAGTGCAGCAGCAAACACCAAAAGAGAGGCCCATTGGACAGCCAGAGGAGACACCTGAAGCTGCTGTCTCCTCCTTCCCTTCTTGTTTGATTTTTCTGTTTGTTTTTATAATCTTTAATCGAAAAAGAAGAAAAAAAGACACATTAAATCTGCTGCTGCTGCTGCTACTGCTGCTGCTGCTGCTGCACTGCAGCAGCAATAGCTGCACGGGGAGACCGCCACAGCCAGGAGACTGTAAGGAGACAACAAAGAGGCATCCTTCGAAGTGTCTCCTTTCACCTCCTCTCAGTCTGTCTCTCTCAAATAAACAAAAGAGAGACAGAGAGAGATCTGCTGCTGCGCTTTGGTCTCCTTCTGTTGCTGCAGCAGCAGCAGCAGCAGCAGCAGCTGCTGTTGCTGCTGCTGCTGATGCGTGATAAATAGAGGCAAAGCGGAGGAGAGGCAGGGAGGAGACAGTTAAACTCACCAAGCATGTAGAGACAGAAGGAGACAGAGGCACAAAGACAGAGAGAGACAGAAGGAGACAAAGAGAGACAGAAGGAGACAGAAGCAGCCAGCAGCAATAAATCAATAAATAAATCAGCATTAGCTCCTTACCTATATACCCACACCGCAGTACTGTCTCCTTTATCTGTCTCGTAGGGAGACAAACGGAATCAGCAGCAGCTGATGCTGCTGCTGCACTTGCTGCTGCTGCTGCTGCACTTAGTGCTGCTCCTACTGCTCTACTTGTTGCTGCTGCTACAGCACGAGCTGTTCCTGCTGCTATAGAAGCCGTTGATGCTGCTGCAGTAGCTGCTGCTGCAGTTGTTGCTCTCCCTGCAGCCGTTGCTATTGCTGTTGCTGCTGCTGCAGCTATTGCTGCTGCTGCTGCTGCACTGACTGTTGTTGTTGCTGCTGCAGAAGAAAGGAGACACTTGCGTCTGCTGCAGGGTGGGGGGTTGAGGTGTCTCTTCGTGGCTGTTTACTGTCTCCTTTTTGTTTGTTGTGAAGACATGTTTGCTGCTGCATCAATTTGAATTCTTTTCTTGTTTTGTTTGTCTCTAATAAAAAGGCATCGACAACCAAGAAGAGACAATTTTAACTGTCTCCTTCTCGCTTGCATGCAGAGGAGACAGCACAATGTACGAAGAGCGGTATCATTTTTACTGTCTCCTTTTGTCTTCTCGTGTCTCTCTTTTATCTCTTTTTATCTCCTTTGTGTCTCTTTCTTTCCTTTTCTTTATTTTTGCCGTTTTGTTTATTTTTTGTCTCCTTTTGTCTCCTCTCTGTCTTTTCCTGTCCCTTCTTAAGTTCTTTTTCGTCTCCTTTTGTCTCTCAGTTGTTTCTTTTTTAAACATTTTGTGCTTCTTTCCGCCTCTGGTTTATCGCTTGTTGTCTCCTTTTTGTTTTTTTTTGTTTCTTTAGTCCTTTATGCTCCCTGTTGTCTCCTTTTTGTCTCCTTTTGTCTCTCTTTTGTCCTTGTTGTCTCCTTTTGTCTCCATTTGTTGCTGTTATTTATCCTTTGTATTTCTTTCTGTCTCTTTTTTGTCTCCTTTTTGTTTCGTTCTTTGACTTTTTTCATCTTTTCTTTTGTTTGCACTCTTTGTGTCTCCTTTTGTCTCTTTTGTGTCTCCTTTTGTCTCTTTTATGTCTCCTTTTGTCTCTTCTCGGTCTCCTTTTGTCTTACTCTTGTCTCTTGTTGCTGCAGCAAACAACCCTTGAAGCTGGGTGTAGGCAAGAGAGAGACAGCTTCTTTTGTCGTTATTAAAAAAGGAGACAGCTCCTTCTGCTTCATTAAGAAGAGGAGGCAGCTTACCTTTGAGAAAGAAGAGACAGCTTCTTCTGTCTCCTTTTAAAAGAAGACACAGCTGCTTTTGTCTCCTCTTAAAAAAGAGCAGCTTCTCTTGTCTCCTTTTGAAGGAAGGGACAGCCGCTTCTGTCTCCCTTGTAAGGGGACAGCTTCTTTTTTCTCTTTTAAAAGGAGACAGTTTCTTCTGTCTCCTTTTAGGAGACAGCTTCTTTTTTTTGTGTTAGCAGGAGACAGCTTCTTGAATATATATTTTAAAAGAAGAGACAGTTTCCTCTGTCTCCTTTTAAAAGGAGACAGTCTCTTGTGTCTCCTTTTAAGAGGGGACAGCTTCTTCTGCTTTATTTAAAGACAAGAGAGCTTAGTCTTTTTAATTTTTAAAAAGGAGACAGTTTCTTTTGTCTCTTCTATACAAGCCCGACCGTTGGAGCTGTCTCCTCTTGCAGCTGTCTCCTCCCCAGCTACTGGAGGGCAGATTAATAAATAAAAGCCTCACAGACACCCCAGCTAAAGCATCCCCTGATATAATCTAGCAGCTAAGCAGCAAGTAACAGCAGCAGCAGCAGCAGCTGCTGCTGCTGCTGCTGCTGTTGTTTTTGTGTGCTGCAGTCTCCTGCGGCGCCGACAGAGGAGGAGGGGCCCCTATTGTGTGTGTATGTGTGTGTGTATAGGGTTATATATATCTTTATTAATTTATTATTTTTATTTAAATAAAGATAAAATAAAAATAAAAAGTCTCTAGCTGCGATGCAGGCTATTGGGGTGTATACACAACGCCTTGCTGCGCCCCCCACCCCACACCAGTGCAGCAGATATTAAACATCTTTGTTTGTCTGCTTGTTGCTGCAATTAAAGTAAAATAAAAAAGAATAAATACAATAAATATCATAAACAAGAAAGAAAAACTTTAAAACAAAGCCCTTAGACTCTAGGGTTTAGGGTTTAGGGTTTAGGGTTTAGGGTTTAGGGTTTAGGGTTTGTGTTGAGGGGGGTTGTAGGGCCTACACACTGAGGCGTGGGGGTTTGTGTGTGCGGTGTGTATAAACAGCTGTTATTTTTTATTCTTTCGCTTGTCTGATTATTATTATCTTTTTAATATTAAACAAACATTAAAATTAAACTAATTAAGCCTCCTACACTCTTCTTAACGTGGTTATTCAGCGTAGAAGCCCCTCATTCTTCAGCTGCCTACGCACCCCCCCAGCCCCCAGCTAGAGAGAGGCAGCAGCAGCAGCAGCAGCAGCAGCTTCGATAGGGTTTTGCTGCTGGTGTTTGTTGTTTTTAGGGTTTAGGGTTTAGGGTTTAGGGTTTGTTGGTGTAAAGGACTCAATTATATGCGCTGTCTTTGTTTTTCTCCCGCTGGGATTCTCTCTCTGCTGTCGCCTCCAGCAGCAGCAGCAGCAGCAGCAGCAGCAGCAGCTGCAGCTGCAGCAGCAGCAGCAGCAGCAGCAGCAGCAGCAACAGCAGAAGATAGCAAGGAGAAGGGAGATTCAAAGTTTGAGCTAGAGGAGACACTTAAAGAGACAGGGGACAAGGCCGTGCTGCATTTGCCTGTCTCCTCTGCCTTTACTGTTACAGAGGAGACAGATCTCTCTGGCTCTTCATCTGAGGGTCTGCTGTCTCCTTCTGCTGCTGCTGATGAACAGCAGCAGCAGCAGCAGCAGCAACACTGGGCCCCGTCAACCGACCCGCATCCTTCCGCATGTAGCGGGGATTCCCCCCTTCTTTCTCCTGCTGCAGCAGCAGCAGCAGCAGCAACGGCTGCTGCTGCTCAGGGCACTACGAGCTGCTGCACAGGGCTGCCTCCTTGTCTTGGCGTGTTTGGCGGGGGCTCTTCTGCTGCAGCTGTTGCTAGTGCCTCTCCTCAAGGCCTGCAACAGCAGCAACAGCAGCAGCAGCAGCAGCAAGAGCAGCAGCAGCAGCAACTGCAGCAGCAGCTGCTTCAAAGACACGCTAAAACCCCCCGCCGTAAAGATGCAGTAGACGCAGCAGCAGCAGGGATGAATTGTACCCCGGGTGTCCTTGAGGACACCGGCGACGCATCTGCTGCTGCAGCAGCAGCAGCAGCAGCAGCAGCAGCAGCAGCAGGGGTATACCCCAGGGACGTCGCTACAGACACGCTCTTCCAACATCCTACACCGGACTTCATCGATTACTGCATCAGGAAGCATCTCCCCTCGAACCCTAACCCAGATAACTTGCCAGGTGCTGCTGCTGCTGCTGCTGCTGCTGCCTGCTGCTGTTTGTGCTGCTGTTTATGCTGCTGGAGCTCGTCCTTTTGTTGCATCTGCTGCTGCATTTTAATCTCTTTATGTTGTATCTGTATGTGCTGCTGCTGTTAGATCTGCTGTTGCTGTTTGTTGTGCTGCTGGTGGTGGCTTCGTGGTGTCTGCTTTATGTGTATCTGCTGCTGCATTTTAGCTGCTTTTCTGCTGTAGCTTGATGTGCTGCTGCTGCTGCTGCTTGTGGGCTGCATGCGTGAATGCTGCTGCTGTTTAGGGATTCAACTGGAGAGACAGCAGAAGCGGTGGTGTGCATCTGTCTACTTCCGAGGCAATCAGTTTAAGAAGAGGTTCTCCTCGGGTAGGTGGGGGGCCTTAGGTGCATTTTATGCAGCAATAGAGTGGAGACAGATTCAATGTAAGAAGTTCCAGAGGCTCAAAGCACTGTCTCTGTCTCCTGGGTCTCCTTCATGTGTCTCCCCGTCAGCTTCGCTTGTCTCCCCGTCTTCTTCTCTTCCTTCTTCTACTCCTCCTGCTGCTGCAGCAGCAGCAGCAGCAGCAGCAGCAGCTGGTGCTGGTGGTGGTTGTGGGGGTGGTGGTGGTTGTGTGGCTGCTGCTGCTGTTGCTCCTCCTCCGCTGTCTCCTTCTTCGTCTGTATTTGTCTCTTCGTCTGTCTCTCCACCTTCTTCACTGTCTCCTTCTTCACTGTCTCCTTCTTCGCTGTCTCCTTCTTCTGTCTCTCCTTCATCTTCGCTGTCTCCTTCTTCACTGTCTCCTCCATCAAAAGAACCGATGGTAGGGGCCGCTGCCCCAGAGGCAGATATGTCTTCCGTCCTCAAGCAGCAGCAGCAGCAGCAGCAGCAGCAACAGCAGCAGCAGCAGCAGCAACAGCAACAGCAGCAGCAGCAGCTGCTGATGCTGCTACATCTGCCTTCTTCCCAGGAAGAGGGATTTGTGGGGCCTCCGATGACGTCTCCTGCGGCAATTGCTGCTGCAGCACAGCAGCAGCAGCAGCAGCAGCAGCAACCGCAGCAACAGCAGCAGCAACAGATAAAGCCTCTCGACTGTATGGTGCCTGCTGTATCCCCTCTGCAGCAGCAGCAGCAACAGCAGCAGAACGAACAGCAGCAGCAGCAGCAGCAGCAGCAGGGCGAGACAGAATGGTTGAGCCCTGCAGCACAAAGTGTCTCCTTAGAGGTCTCTCGTCCTCGCCGTAGGAACTGCCGCCGCCGCCAATGGGAGCAGCAACAGCAGCAGCAGCAACAAGAACAGCAGCAGCAGCAGCAACAGGGTGTGTGTGGGGCGTCATCAGTAGGCGTGCTGCAGGTGTCTCCTCCTGCATCAGCTGCTGCACTGTCTCCTTCTCGGGGTGTATCATTAGGGGCTCGTCGTCGTTCAGGGCCTCTTCGTCCTGGAAGCCGCTGCACCGGAGCAGCAGCAACAGCAGCAACAGCAGGAGGTGGAGGGGGAGCAGCAGGAGGAGCCCCTTCTTCTGCTTCTTCTTCTTCTTCTGCTGCTGCTGCTGCTGCTGCTGGGGGGAGACAGGATGACGAGAGGGATCTGTCTATACACCCCCCTGGGGATGAAGAGCTGCGGTGGTTCGACGGCTTCAGGCTGCCGTTCGGCACAGAGGGTAGAAATCAGCTGCTGCGGAGACTGAGGCAGCTGTATCACTCAGATGCTGCTTATTGGGGACAGCAGCTAGAGCAGCATAAAATAGCATTTTCTAGGGTCCCCTTTGCGACTGTCTCCGAGCTCTGGAAGATAGCGCATGTTATGGGGTGCTTTGGATTTGCTTTACATCTTAGTAGAAAGTATGCTGGAGGTGCAGCAGCAAGAGCCGTCGCTCAGCAGCAGCAGCAGCAACAGCAGCAGGTTGCTGCTGCTACAGCTGCTGCTGCTGCTGCTGCTGCTGCAACACCGCAATTACCCCAAAATCATCCTACAGGGAGGGCCCTTTAATATTCTTCAGCATACAACCCTCCTCCTTTATCACCACACACCGCCGCTGCTGCTACTGCTGCTGCTGCTGAGCAGCAGCAGCAGCAGATGCTGCTGCTGCTGCAGCACTCAGCAGCAAACACCGTCCTTTCACTGTCAAAATTCACCCTGTGCAGCACAGGGGGCCCCCTGCCCAAAGCGGCGGGAGACCCCAGTAAGGGGTTATAGGGATGCAGCTGCTGCTGCTGCTGCTGCTGCTTGTGCTGCAGCAGCAGCAACAGCAGCAGCAACAGCAAGAAGCGTGTTATATTCTTCACAAAGGGGATAGTGCCCCTACAGGGAAGAGATGGGAGCCAATGCGTGTACAGCTAGCGAGCTGGCTAGCTATCTCGTCAGCTAGCTATCTAGCTAGCTATCTAGCTAGCTATCTAGCTAGCTGCCTAGCTAGCTAGTTGGCTGGCTAGCTGTTCTCCCTGCTGTGTGTGTCAGTTTGTCGCTCTAGAAACGAGACACTGCTGCCGCAGTGTCTCTTACTTTGTTTGTTGTTTGCTGCTTAGACTGTCTCCTGCTCGCCCGTGGGGGCCTCCTGTGGGGCCCCCTGTGGGGCCCCCTGTGGGGCTGCAAGTGTCTCTAACGTACACTTGAAAGGAGACACCTGGCGTGCTGCGGGCGAGGAGGGCTTTGTCTCTTTCTTGCTGCGGTTGAAGGAGACAGAGACAGGTTCTTAAGCCTGTCTCTCTGTCTCTGTCTCCTGTCTCCGCCTCCAATCCATATATAGGGATGGAGCGAGCCGCAATCCCCCTCCTCGCTAGCTAGCTAGGTAGCTAGCTAGCTAGCTAACTGGCTAGCTAGCTAGGTAGCTAACTAGCTAGCTAGCTAGACAGGCTAGCTGCTGCTTTTCAATGCTGGTGGCCCTGCCCTCAGGGGCGCAGCAGACAACGCCGCCAGCTAGCTACCGGAGCAAGCAGCTAGTTGCACTGTAGCTAGCTAGCTAGCTAGCTAGCGGTGCTTGCAGTTGTTTGCTGTTCAATGGGTTTTGCTAGCTGGGGAGACAGCCGAATTTTGTATAGTCTCATCCTAAGCGCGCAGGGACGAGTAGAGGCAGAGATTATTTAGATAAGGAGACACTTTAAATAGACTGTCTGATTTAAATAAGGAGACACTTTAGATGCATAGGTTGATTTAAATGAGACACTTAAAAAGGATTGGTTTAGATGAGGAGACACTTTAGATGCATAGACTGGTTTAAATAATGAGACACTTTAGAGGGACTTCGGAGACACTTTAAATGATTTAGAGACAATTAAGATAGGGAGACACTTCAAATAGACATCGTTTACATGGAGGAGCGGTTTAGGCAAGGAGACGCTTTAGATAAAGGTAGGATTTAAATGAGAAGAGACAATTTATTAATAAGGAGACACTTCAAATAGACATTCTTTTAAGAGAGACGCTTTAAAGATACGATTTAAACGAGGAGACGCCTTAAAGAAGGAGACAATTTAAGTGGAGACGGGGTCTTAAAAAGGAGACACATTTAAAAAGACTGTCTCCTGAAAGCAGCAGCGGGCGTGCTGTGTCCCCAGAGGGCTGCTGCAGCTCGTCTGCTCAAGATCTCGCTGCTGCTGCTGTTGTTATTGCTGCTGCTGCTGTTGTTGTTGCTGCTGCTGCTGCTGCTGGTGTTGCTGCTGCTGCTGGATCTTGATTTCCCTGGGCAAGGACTTGTCTGCTGCATCCGTGTGCTGAAGCCTGCTGCTGCACCTACTGCTGCTGCTGCTGTTGCTGTTGCTGCTGCTGTTGTTGCTGCTGCTGCTGCTGCTGCTGCTGGGGCCTGATCTCTCTAGGCGGGGACTTCGGCCTTAGGGCTTCAATTTCTTCGGTAGAGCCGAGAAAGCGGCCCCCCATATAAGAAGAGGCCTCTGGGTAAGAAGTGTCTCCTTCAAACCAGGAGGCGTAGCTGAAGAAAAGACAAAAGGAGACAGTTTAAAGGGAGGCAGCTCAAAGGAGACAGTTTAGGAGGAGACAGTTTAAGATGAGACAGCTAAACAGGAGACAGTTTAGAAGGAGACAGCTTAAAAGGAGACAGCTTAGAAGGAGACAGCTTAGGAGGAGACATTGTAAAAGGAGACAGTATAAAAGAAGACAGTTAAAAAAGGAGACAGACTAAGTCGCTCTACTTTCAGAAGACAGTATTGTGGGGAGACAACAACCGTAAAAGGAGACAGTAGAAGGAGACACCATTACGGGGAGACAATCTTTATGAGGAGACAGTTATTACAAGGAGGCCGTCTTTATAAGGAGACAATCTTTATAAGGAGACAGTCTCATAAGGAGACAGTACAGCGGGTGGACAGCATAAAAAGGAGATTGCAGAGCAATAAGGAGAGCGTAGAATAATAAGGAGACAGTAATATAATAAGGAGACAGCATTATAATGAGTAGCCAGCGTAACACTAAGGAGACAGTATAAAAATAATAATATAATGCGACATAATAGTGAGGAGACAGTTGAACAATAAGGAGATAGTAGAATAAAAAGGAGACAGTAGAATAGTAGGGAGGCAATATAATAAGAAGGAGACAGTATAATAATAATGAGATGGTAGAATAAAAAGGAGACAGTAGAATAATAATGAGACATAATAATAAGGGGACAGTAGAATACGAATGAGAGCGTAGATTAAAAAGGAGACAGTAGAATAATAAAGTGATGTGTAAAAAAGTATGTATATATGTTGGGGTGTACGTACAGCTCTGGGGAGAAGTTTGTGTCTCTAATAGCATTACCGATAGTAAGCCAGCCGTCTCTAACATTTCTCTGAAGCCCAAATAACTCTAATCTCTTTCTACCTAAACAAAACCTCTCTATTATATCATATAACTCTTGCGGCTTCTCTGTAGAATAAAAATCTGCAGGCTCCTCCGCTACAATTACATCCGCGTCCAAATTCGCGTGAATCAAATGCCCGTCCTAACACAAACAAATAATATAATTTAATATAATATAATATATTATATTATATACTTATATTATATAATATTATGTAATATAACATTATATAATAGTATACAATATAAGTATATAATATAATATAGTATAATGTAATATAAAATGATATTGTATGCCCGTCCTAACACAAACAAATAATATAATTTAATAGTATATAATATTATATTATATTATATTATATAATATTATATTATAGTATATAATATAATATAATATAATATGCCCGTCCTAACACAAACAAATAATATTATAATAGTATAATGTAATAGAATGCAATATAATATAATATAATATGTCCTTCCTTCGACAAACAAATAATATAATAATAATATTATATTATATTATATACATATTATAGTATTATATAGTATAATATAATGTAATATAATATTATATGATATGATATGTGCGTCCTTCAACAAACAAACAACAATAATGTAATATATATACATAATATACATAATCTATATATGCATATATAAATATATATATTACATATTATATATGAATGTATATAGAACTAATATATATATATATATATATGTATATATATATTATATATATAATATATTATATATAAATATATAAACATACATATATATATATATATATATATACAGATAGATCTGTGCCTCCTTCTGTCTGTTATTTGAATGATTTATTAGTGTCTCCTTTTGTCTTTAAATGATTTATTAGTGTCTCCTTTTGTCTTTAAATGATTTATTAGTGTCTCCTTTTGTCTTTGAGGGGTAAATTACTGTCTCCTTTTGTGCATTTACCTGGGCCCTTCTGACGAGCCCCTTGATACCAACAAGACAATGCTCGGTTGTCCTGTGTAAGTATGAAGACTCATCTCTTAAGACTGAATGAGGAGGGGCTGTCTCCTGTCTCTTGCTGCTGCATGCAGATGCTGTTTTGTTTGTTTTTACCCAACAGATGTCTTCGCAGCGACGGAAACCCCACTGAAAACAAACAAAAACATATATTATATTATATTAGTATATTATATTATATTATATATTGTTATATTATATTATCATATTATATACTATTATATTACTGTATTATATTATATTACTGTATATTATAATATTATATTATATTATATTATATTATATTACATTATTATTATATTATATTATATTATTATATATTATAATAAGACAGCAGAAGAAACAGGTAAGACACCAAAAGGGATAGCTAAGAAACCTAAAAGGAGACGAATAAGAGATTAAAAGAGATGGATGATAAGACATCAAAAAGGAGACAGATAAGACAAGAAAGGAGACAAAAAAGCAAGCAAGAGCTTCACCTTTGTTAAGACATTGCGCGCTTCTTCCAGGTGTTTAACTCCGCACCATAAAAAGCAAAAAGACTGCGACTCGCTAATTTTGTCAATGGGCAGCTGCAGTGTACAGACACCCCAATATATATATATATATATATATATATACAGGAAAGCTGCTGCTGCTGCTGCTGCTGCTGCATGCATGCATGCAGCAAAAGATAAGCAGCGGCATCAACGCAGCAACAGAAACAGCAACAGCAGCAGCAGCAACAGCAGGATCAGCATCATCAGCAGGATCAGCATCATCAGCAGCGTCAGCACCATCATTATCAGCAGCAGCAGCATTATCAGCAGCAGCAGCAGCAGCAGCATTATCAGCAGCAGCAGCAGCAGCAGCATAATACCTGCATAATATCATCTAAGCTCCAGGGCCTTAGATCTTCTGTTGGTTTCTTAGCGCCGATGCATCTCTCTGCATATTCTCCCCAAGGCGGATCCACGAGAATAATATCAAATAAGCACGGTAATATACTCCAGTTGAAGCAGCGTAAGTCTGCCTAGACAATATCATCATCGCAAACATACACTACAATGCATTCATGCATGCATGCGCTGTTGTGTATCCATGCATGCATGCAGTGTTGTGTATGCATGCATGCATGCAGTGTTGTGTATGCATGCATGCATTGTAGTGTATGCATGCATCCATGCATGCAATGTAGTGTATGCATCCATGCATGCAATGTAGTGTATGCATGCATGCATGCATTGTTGTGAATGCATGCATGCATGCATTGTAGTGCATGCATGCATACATTGTAGTGTATGCATGCATGCATGCATATACACCATGCATGCATGCATGCATGCAGCTACATACACCTAAACCCCACACTTCAGAAACAGCAAACCCTAAACCCTAAACCCTCGCGTACCCTAATGCACTGGGCAGGTGTAGCCCTGGCCCTGATGACCTGTCTCTTCAACTCCATCAACTCCTTCAGCCTAAAGATATGTACACCCCAAACCCTAAACCCTAAACCCTAAACCCTAAACCCTAAACCCTAAACTGGGGTCAATTGACCCCACCGAAGTCGCACATGGTCCTAAACCCTAAACCCTAAACCCTAAACCCTAAGCCCTAAACCCTCACCCGTAAATCCAACCCTCCACCTTGTCCCCTCCCCGCCAAACCCTAAACCCTAAACCCTAAACCCTAAACCCTAAACCCTAGGTCTTAGGGAGTCTTTGTGCTTGCCTGAAGTAAGCGTTGAATCTCTTATCTGGTTCTGCGTCTCTAATAAAGTTTTGAGGCCTCTCTCCTGTATTAACAAAGTGCTGAGCATAGTCCAGCAGCAGGCGATCTCTGCCTCTCCTGCCTAATTCGCTGCTCGTCATCTTAACCACACTGCGCTGCTGCTGCTGCTGCTGCTGCTTCTGCTGCTGCGTGCATGCGCCCAGCTGAGATGCAGCAGAACCGCTGCCACTGCTGCTGCTGCTGCTGCTGCTGCTGTGCTTCCCTGCACCGCGCTTCCGCTTCGGGGGGGGGCCCCCATGACCTCCAGAGCGATGACGATTACCCTTACCTTCGCGGGGGGCCCCCTGGGGGCCCCCACCATTTACAAGGCCGCCTGCTGCACCTCGAGACTGCTGCTGCTGCTGCTGCTGCTGTTGCTTCGCTTGCTGCTGCATTCGCTGCTGAAACGCTGGCGGTTGCTGCGCCTGCTGCTGCAGCGCCAGCTGCTGCGGATGCTGCTGCGGTCGATGCTGAGCTCGCTGCTTCTGCGGTGGCTGCTGAGGGGAGGTCTGTCGCTGCTGCTGCTGCTGCACCTGCTGCTGCTGCTGCTGCCCCTGCTGTTGCCCCTGCTGCTGCCCCTGCTGCTGCTGCTGCTGCCCCTGCTGCTGTCCCTGCTGCTGCTGCTTTTGATGTTTGAGCGGCGGTGGAGGCTTTGGCTTAGCTGGAGGTACTGCAGGGGGTACCCGTGGAGTAGCGCGCGCTGCAGCCGTGGGGGGCCCCTTAGGGGGGCCCCCCCCAAGGGGCCCCCCTAAGGGAGGGGGTACAGTGGGGCGAGGGGGCCCCCCTGCTGGAGGCGAGGGGGAGGGGCCCCCCTGTGGGGCCCCTTGTGGGGCCCCCGTACCTTGAGGAGGATTCATACTCGCGACATAGCTTGTGAACCCCCCTGCCAAACCCTAAACCCTAAACCCTAAACCCTGAAGAATGAAGGCTTTCTGTGCGGCTGTAGCTGCCTCTGTAGGTAGAGAAGGGTTGAGAGAGTCCCTAAGAGAGAGGGGCCCCCAATAGGGTACAGGGAGAGGCGCTGGGGGCCCCCACGGAATGAAGATACTGAGAGGCAGTGTATACACCCCAGAACTCGCCACAAACCCTAAACCCTAAACCCTAAACCCTAAATGAGAAGGAGAGATTAAACAGCTAAGGAGACTAAAGAGAGAGCTCAATTTTTAACTTTATAAACAAAGAAGCACTGAGGGGGGCCCTCCCATCAGCTGTACATACACCGCAGCATGCAAGGCGGCAGCGCCCTCCCTCAAACCCTAAACCCTAAACCCTAAACCCTAAACCCTAAAGCCTCAATAATTTTTGGCTATTACTTCACTCTGCTTCTTTTCGTGCAGACTCACACGCCGCCTCGGGCTGCGCCTCCACTCCTTCCGTCCCTAAACCCCAAACCCCAAACCCTAAACCCTAAACCCTAAACCCTAAACCCTAAACCCTGAACTCTAGTCAGCAATCCATAAACCCAGGGTCTTTCCTGTTTGTTGAGCCCGCGTGCGCAACCCTGAAAACCCTAAACCCTAAACCCTAAACCGTCCGCTGCCCCCCCTTGCACCGGCAGTTCTCCAGGCCGTAAAGGCGTAAACCCTAAACCCTAAACCCTCATTGTGCAGGATAAGATGCGGCGGGACAGATCTTGCACGTTAAATGTCTCTTCTTTATCTCGTAATGTTAAGGAAGCACATCTAAGAGAGGTCTTCGGCCTCTTCGGAGTTATACGTTCGTGCGAATTAGCTATAGATAAAAAAGCAGGTATACCGAAGGGATATGCATATGTTGAGTTTGACACTCAAAGAGAAGCAGAGAACGCTCGCAGACATCTTCATGGGGTACCTAAACCCTAAACCCTTTTATTCAACCCTTTTATATAAACCCTAAACCCTAAACCCTAAAATCCCCTTTTAAAACCCTTTCTAACACCCTAAGAAACATATATAAACCCTCATTAATATATCTGGCAGTAAACAACACATAAACCCTAACAAAACCCTAAACCCTTACAAAACCCTAAACCAGGAGATATAACGCATGCAGGCAAGCTTTCCCTTTGGACTCAAATGCTTGAGGGTTTAGGGCTTAGGGTTTAGGGTTTAGGGTTTAGGGTTTAGGGTTTAGGGTTTGCGGCTGCAGGGAGTTCTGGACGGGAAGACGCTGCGGGTGGAGCTCTCTTCGAAGACACACGAACGCCACCAAGGTAAACCCTAAACCCTAAACCCTAAACCCTAAGGAAAGCTGTGTTTTAAGGTTTTAGGAGGAGAGGGGCAGGGGCAGGTCTAGGGCTGCTGCTGCTATTGTTGCTGCTATTGCTGCTGTTGCTGCTGTTACTGCTGCAGCAAAGAAGGAGCAGAAGCAGGCGGAGAGCGCAGCTGGGGGAAGTGGCGAGAGCAGTGAGGCTGCTGCTGCTGCTGCTGCTGCTGCTGCTGTTGCTGCCAGGTGTTGCTGCAGCTGTCAGCTGTTGCTGTTGCACCTGCTGCTGCTGCTGCTGCTTGTTGCTGCAGCACAGATCTTTGTTTGTCTCTTTCTTGCGATCTCAGGGAAGAGAGACAGAACTCGCAGCAGAAGCCCCCAAAGGTATTACAGCTAACTCTAGGGGGCCCCTACAGGGTAGTTTAGACAGGGGCCCCTGTTAGGCCGTTGGGGGCCCTAGGGGCCCCCCTTGCTGCTGCTGCAAGAGCCAGAACGTCTCTTTAGCTCTCTGGAGCAGCTGCATCGACGGGTCATAGCTGCTGCTGCTGCTGCTGCTGCTGCTGCTGCTGCTGCTATGTTGCAGGGCTGCTTCTCCTGAGAAGCAGAAGGAGAGAAAGGCGAGGAGTCGTTCTGTTAGCCGCAGTTAGGGGCCCTCGTCTGCGTTACGGAGCGTAGGGGGCCCCCCTTAGGGGCCCTAATGAGGCAGCCCTGCTCTAGGGGCCCCTCTCTGGGGGCCCCCGCTTAGGGGCCCCGTTCGTTGGGGCCCCCTTTAGAAGCCTTTGGGGGCCCCCAATAGGGACCCTCGGGGGGCCCCCTTTAAAGCCGTCTGGGGCCCCCTTCTTTGGGGGACCCCTTGGGGGCCCTTCTTTGGGGGCCCCTCTCTGGGGGCCCTTCGTTTGGGGGCCCCAAGGGCCTGTTATTGGAGTTGAGGGTAGAAGAGTTAAATTTGTTTATTAGAGGGTCGGGTATATTCAGAAGATGTCTTTGTTTGTCTGTCTCTTAAGAACCTGAGATGGACTCTGGGGTTGTTGAGGGCCCCCAAAGGGTACGGGGGCCCCTAAGGGCACAGAGTTGTACCCTAAAGAGGGGGCCCATAAGGACAGAGTAGTACCCTTAGGAGGGGGCCCCTAAGGACAGAGTAGTACCCTCAAGAGGGGGCCCCTGCGGGCACAGAGTAGTACCCTTAAGGGGGGGCCCCTAAAGGTACACAGGAGTACCTTTAAGAGGGGGCTCCTGCGGGCACAGATTAGTATCCTTAAGAGGGGGCCCCTAAGGGCACAGAGGAGTACCCTTAAGGGGGGGCCCCTGGGGGCCCCCAGGGGCACTGGGTACCCTTAAGAGGGGCCCCCCAGGGCAACAACACCCCTGTGGATAGGGAAGGGGCCCTTCATTTGTGCTTATGAACATCTGAGGCCTGTAAATATTATTATTTTTGTCTCGTATACAGCAGCAATTAGTTACGCTTTGTCTTTTCATGTGTCTCCTCTCGGTGTCTCCTGTCTCCTTTTGTCTCCTCCTGTTGTCTCCTTTGCCCCCTGGTGTCTCTCATTTATATCTATATCTATATCTATACCTATATCTACATCTATATATCTATATCCATATCTATATATCTATATCTATATCTATATCTATATCTATATCTATATCTATATCTATATCTATATCTATATCTATATATCTATATCTATATCTATATCTGTATCTATATGTATATCTATATCTATATCTATATCTATATCTATATCTATATCTATATCTATATATCTATATCTA
>NW_013547207.1:0-18920 GCF_000499425.1 Eimeria acervulina
AAAATGTATGTGTGCATGCATATAATATATATATATATATTATATGCATGCACACATACATTTTTATCCCGTTTGTTTGTACACATTGTGGTATTCATATATATATATGTGTACATATATGTGTGTTTGTATAGATGCATATATATATATATATATATATACATATGTACGTAAACGTAAATGTTTATATGTATATATATATATATATATATATATGCACGTCATACAGGTCATCGAATATATCTACTAATATATGCATACATAAGTATATAAACAAATAAATATATGTATATATATGTACATTTATTTATTTATTTATTTAGACAAGTATACGTATAGCGACATGCATATGCATGTATTCATATGTTAACAAGTAGAAAGATATATATATATATATATACATGTATATATACATGTATATGCGTATACATATTTTTATTTATAATCTTATATGCATTGATGCATGCATATATATATATATATATATATATACATATATATATATATATATGTATGGATATATAGACTCATAGGCATGTACAAAATTGCACACAAACAAACGCATATAATACGCATATACGCTCAAGCCTTCGAAATATATATATATATATATATCTATATATTATATATATAAACAATATAGATAATATGTACAAGTATAATATATATATGGCTATAATATAATATACATATATATATATATATATTATATATATATATTATATATTATATATATGAACATTGACGCATATCCCTGTAAATGTGCAGAACCATACATATAATTGGTGAATATATACGTATAATATATATATATATATATATATATATATACATGCATACGTATATATTATGTATATATATATATATATATATATGTTTGTATGTATAGGTAGAGTTAAGGGGTAAAACTGCAGCAGTTCGTCACGACATGCGAAGCAGAGACTCAAAACGAGGCAGTGACGCGTTTGTCGGGCCTTATATACTAAACCCTAAACCCTAAACCCTAAACCCTACACCCTAAACCCTAAACCCTAAACCCTGCTTAGTAGGCCCCTACACGCTGAGAGTTTAGCTTTTTTGTCTGTGTCTCGCTCCTGATGTTTAAAAGGATAAGTATAAATAAATATATATATATATACTTATATCTATTTAAATGTATTTGCATGCTGGCATGCGGGTGAATATGCAGAGCCCCGATCTTATAATATTCTTTATGGCTTTTTGTTGTCTCCTTTCTTGTGTACAGTAACTGTCTCCTTTTGTCTCCTTTTATCTCTTTTAAGGCTGCTGCCTTATTATTATTTGAACTGTCTCCTCAGTCTATTCCTGTCTCTTTTCAGGTGTCTCTACAGCATATACTGCTGGAGACCCAACAAAAAGCACACAGATAACAGCAACGGGGCTTTGCATGCCCCCTAACAACAGCTGCCTCCTCTGTGACAGCAGCAGCAGCAGCAGCAGCAGCAGCAGCAGCTGCTGCTGCTGCTGCTGCTGCCATGTCTCCTTTTGTCCTCTTTGTCCGGGCCTACTTGCATGCATGCATCAATTAGAGAGAGCCCCGCAGACAAAAGGAGACAGGGAGATGCAGCAGCAGAACAAGCAGCAGCCCCTCTGGGCCCTATAAATGCATTTAAGAGAAGTGATTGGAGACAAACAAACAAAGTAGAGAGAGCAATAAAGAGATAAAAGAGACAAAAGGAGCAAAAGGGAGACAAAGGAGACAATGCAAACAAAGCTAACACTGCAAAGATAACAGACAAATAAAAGTAAAGAACTAGATAACGCAATTATATATTTTTAAACAAATTCATCTAATTATAAAGCAAACAAAACAAGCGAAAATACAGAGGCAACGAGGCGACAAAAGAGACAAGGAGACAGTGCAGACAAGGAGACAAAGGAGACACATACACAAATGAAACAAAACAAAACAAATAAACAAAAGAAACAGCAGACACAAGAGAGACAAGATTGAGGGTAGTTTAACAGAGACAGCACATCCCTTGCATGCGCTGTAGCTGCCCCGGTACACTCCAACCCCCAAGGTGTACGTACACCGTAAACACAAACCCTAAGCCCTTTTAAGGGCCTTGACTGCCTACAACAAAAGCCCCAAAGACTGCATGCATGCGCGTAAAATAAGCAGCGCCTCCTCCTCTATTAAAGGCCCCACACCCATATTTCATCGGTACACTCAGCACGAAGAGGCTTTAGATAGCTGCCTCCTTTGAGACAGAAGCAGCAGCAGCAGCAGCTGCTGCTACTGCTACTGCTGCTGCTGCTGCTGCTGCCGTGTCTCCTTTATCAACAGGTGTCTCCTCGCGCCCATGTGCTGTGTTTATGTGGGCCCTTCGTCTTAAGGCCCAGTTGGGGGCCCCCTAAACAATACCGGGGGCCCCTCCTTCCCCGACTGTCCTAAAGCAAATCTTAACTTCAGCTTCGCAGAGATTAAGAAGGTTCTTGGGGTTGAGTTGTCTCTTCCTTCTTCACTTCAAGTGTCTCTATATAAGACTCCGCTGTCTCCCTGGATGGCTGCTGTGTCTCCTTGACTGTCTCCAGTGTCTCCTTATACACCTGATTTGTCTCTTCGCATGTCTTCTCTGTCTCATTACTTACCCCATTTGTCTCCTTTACTGCATCATGTGTCTCCTTTGTCTCTTTCCCTGTCTGCTGCGTCTGTCTGTACGCCCATGCTGGTGTGCGAGAGCGTTTGCCTGTCTCCTGTGTGCATATACACTGCGTTGCGCGCGCTGTGGGGTGTGCGGGGATCGGATCCCGCCTTGTGCCGCTGCGGCGTTGCGAGTCAAGGTCAGTGGGATGTGATGGGATCGCATCCCATGGCGCTGTGCTGTATGGGTGTGTGGGGTGTGTTGAGATCGTATCCCGTAGGGCTGGTCTATATGTTTGTGTGGGGTGTGTTGGGATCGGATCCCGTGAGCCAATTTTTTGTGTGTATGTGGGGTGTGTGGGGTGTGTGAGGTGTGTTGGGATCGGATCCCGTGGTGTCACTCTGCGGAGTTGGGCATCGACGATCCCCACAACGGCGTTGAATGCTCCTAAGCCTCCCTGCTCGCAATGCATAGGAAATGTGCTGCCAGGGAAGACAGAATAATAGAGGAAACTATGGCCGATCCCGCTCCCCAAGACTTGTTTGTGGCTGCTGCTAAACCCCACAAATGGGATCCGATCCCGTCCTGGGAGCGACATGTCTAGATGCTGGAGTAGAGGCTCCCGGCCACAAGTGGAGGCAAAGTTTGTTATTACATAAGGAATATAACCCTCAAGCATTGCCTTAGACAAAGACAAACAAATACACAAAAACGCACGCTGCGTACAAACATCTCAAGTAAATAAATACCCAGTTAAACACTGTTAACAACAACAACAGCAGCAGCAGCAGCACCAACAGCCGCAACAACAGCAGCACCGCCAGCAGTGACAGCAGCGCGAACAGCAACACCAACACCAACAGCAGCAGCAGCACCACCACCTAGAGCAACACCACCGACAGCAGCAGCAGCAACACCCCCTACAGCAGCAGCAGCAGCACCCCCAACAGCAGCAGCAGCACCACCACCACCCGCAACAGCAGCAGCAGCAGCACCACCACCACCCCCAACAGCAGCAACAGCAGCACCACCACCCCCAACAGCAGCAGCAGCAGCACCACCACCCCAACAGCAGCAGCAGCACCACCACCACCCCCAACAGCAGCAGCAGCAGCAGCAGCACCCTCGAACAGCAGCAGCAGCAGCAGCAGCAGCAAGATCATGATACCTGAACAGCAAATTCTGGGGTGAAGTTTTTGCCGTCGAGTATTTTTCCCCAGTTGTGAGTTTTGCGGGTTTTCCAGGGCCAAATATAATTCATAATAAATTTAAATCTATTTAATAAATCTTCTACGTAAGCAGCATCAACGCTGCTGCTGCATGCGCTGTGTACGCAGCACTCGCACCCCACACCACCAGAACCTGTGGCTGTGGGGGCCCCTGTGGGGGCCCCTTTGGGGGCCACTGTGGGGGCCCCTTTGGGGGCCCCTTTGGAGGCCCTTTTGGGGGCCCCCAACGGGCAGCGAACAGCTGCAGCAGCAGAAGAAGAAGCAGCAGAAGGAGCTGCTGCTGCAGCTGCAGCAGCACCTCGTGCATGCAGATGCTGCACCTTTCCCTCACACTTCCGACCCACCATCTTATGCGGCACCGCTGCAGAGCCGCAACACTCATTAGCAGCAGCAGCAGCAGCAGCACCTTCTGCTGTTGCAGTAGCGGCAGATTTCGTCTTCTGATGCTGCCTTAGGAAGGAGGCGCTCGAAGGCTGCTCTATCTTCTGCTGCTGCATATACACCCCAGAGACACCCACCGTGTTTGCTGCCTGTGATGTGGGCTGCTCCTGCGACTGATCTTGCTGCTGCTGCTGCTGCTGCAGCGACTGCATGCGCTGTGCGGATGGTGCGTGCAGCTGCTGCGGGGCCCCTGCTGCGCTGCACTGATCCACGAGGGGTGCCAGAGAGGGCATGGGCGGTGCAGCAGCCGCAGCTGCTTCTGTATCTGCTGCAGCTGTCGCTCCATCGGTTGTCAGTGCAACAGCAGCAGCAGCAGCAGGAGCAGCAGCAGGGGTAGCGTTGGCACTGGAGTTTGCAGCTGGATGGGACAGTTTGAAGGTCTGTGGGGCGTATCCCTCTACTGTCTCTCCTGCTGTTTCTGCTGCTTCTGCTGCTGCTGCTGCTGCTGCTGGGCCTGCTGCAGTGATTGCAGCAGCAGCACCAGCAGCAACACCGGTTCGTGTTGCTGTCTCCTGCTTCTCTGTAGGGCTGTTGTCTGACTCCGATTGCTCCCATGTCCCTTGGTGTTCTGCAGCTGTTTCTGCTGCTGCTGCTGCTGCTGCTGCTGCCGTTGCAGTTGCTAAACATGTCTGGCGTCCCTCTGCTGCATCAGAGCTTTCGCTGCTGCCCCTCAGCAGCAGCGCCAACTGTCTCCTTTCTGTCTCTCCTTGGGGCCCCCCTTTGTCTCCGCTTGTTTGTGAGTCAGCAGCGTGCAGCAGCTCAACACTATTCATTGCAGAGCAGCCGCTTCCTTTCCTGTTTGCTGCTGCTGCTGCTGCAGCAGCAGCAGCAGCAAGTGGTTCTCTGTCTAGGCGAGGAAGAGACCCCTCGTCAGCATCAAAGGAGACCCTTGGGGACAGCATCATCGGCAGCAGCAGCTCCTTAGACTCAACTGCAACAAAAGAAGCCTCTGCACTAGGAGCTGCTTCCGCTGCTGCTGCTGCTTCAGCAGCTTCTTCGGCTGCTGCTGCTTCAGGAGATGGATCCGCTCCTGGTGCTCCAGGAGCTGGTTCCGCTGCTGCTGCTGCTTCAGGAGCTGGTGCTGCCACTGCTTCAGGAGCTGCTTCTGCTGCTGCTACAGGGGCTGCTGCTGCTGCTGCTTCAGGAGCTGCTGCTGCAGCAACGGCAGGCTGAGACTGTGCAAGATTCCCCTCCTTGTGAAATGCAGTTGCTATGGCCCCACCTGTTGCTGCTGCTGCTGCTGCCGTTGCCTCCACCGCAGCAGCATCAGCATCCGCAGCAGCAGCAGCAGCAGAAGTCGACTGTGCTGTTTCCTGCTGGGGCGGAGGGTCAGAGGAGTGCTGCTGCTTCTGCTGCTGTTTTGGATTGGCCTCAAGAAGAGATATAGATAGTTGATTGTCTCCTTCAAGCCTCTCCCTCTTCATTAGCTGTCTCCTTCTATATCTTTCTTCTCTTGTCTCCTGCTCTTGCATGCACCCGCTGCGGTGTCTCTTCACCTCCAACTGTCTCCTTTCAGGAGATGCATCAATCGAACGTAAACGTAGCCGCTTCAGCAGCAATCCAGGGGCCCTTACTGTCATCATACACCTATCGCCACTCAGGGGGGCCTTGGGGGCCCCCCTGAGGGGGCCCCCAGGGGTCCCCCCAAGGTCTCCCTCAGAGGGGCCCCCAGGGGGCCCCCCAAGGTCTCCCTTAAGGGGGCCCCCAGGGGGCCCCACAGGGGCCCCTCTTAGGCGCCCCACATTAGTAGATATGTCTGGATGTGTTGCTGGTCTTCTAAATGTCTCTGTTTTATTTTCTTGTTTTTGTTTAGCTAAGGACGGAGACACCTGCCGTCTCCTCAATAAATAGCCGTTGCAGCACAATCCATCCTCAAGCTTGAGTGTCTCCCCAAAGCAACTCAACGCCTGCTGCTGCTGCTGCTGTTGCTCTTGCTGCTGCTGCTGCTGCTGCAGCTTGCGTTGCTTCTCACGCCGTCGGCGAAGGAAGTCCTGGATTCTTTTCAATTGCTGCTGCGTCTCCTTCAGCTGCTGCTGCAGCAGCGCATCTTCACTAAGTGTCTCCTTCTGCTGTCCCTTAGGGGGCCTCAAGAGGGGCCCCAGGGCCCCCCGGGTAACAGGCGAGTGCTGAGGGTCTGGGAAGCAGCAGCAAGGGGTGTGCATGCATGCGATGGGCCCCCCCCCAAACTGTCTCTTTAGGGCCCCCTGTCTCCGCATGCGAGGGATAGCTCGGGCCCACCGCCGGCGTTGCTGCAGGCGCTGTCTCCCTTGAGCAGCCGCCCTGCGTTCTGCAGCAGCAGCTGCAGCAGTAGCAGCAGCAGCAGCAGCAGCAGTGGGAGCGACGCAGGCAGGAGCAGCCGCAGTAGCTGCTGCTGCTGCAGCAACCCTCGAAGCAGAAAAGGGTTCATCTACTATTGTGTAGCTGCTACAAAAGTCTTTGGGGCCCCCAGGGCCCACGGGGGCCCCCCTCCTTCCCTCTACCAGTAGGGCCCCCTCCCCTGCAGCAGGAGTGAGGGTACGGGGGGCCCCTTCACGAGCTGGGGGCCCCTCTGCAGCAGCACTCTCGTTTGGCTGTGCCTCTGCAGCAGGTCTTGCTGCTGCAGCGACGCCAGCAGCAAACGATACCCCCTCAAAGATACCCTGAGGGGCCCCCGGATCCTTGCATACTCCAAGGGCCCTTCTATTGCTCTTATAAGAAGACACAGGGGGGCCCCCATCCTCAGCAAAGCCGTTTAATGCACTGCAGCAAACATCAGGGGGCCCTCTACTCTGCGTCTCGCCTCCGCTAGCCGTAGTGGGGGCCCCTGAAGTGCTGCAGGGCCCCTGAGAGGGGCCCCCAGTACTGTCTATGGGGTCAGCAGGGCCCACCAGGGGGGCCCCCTCAACAACTGGGGGGCCCCCCCGGACCCAGCTACCGTTGCTATAAGCGTTGTCCTCCTGCTCTACGCCTTCTGCTGCTGTTGTTGCTGCTGCTGTTGCTGTTGTGTCTCCTGTTGCTCCTGTTGTTGCTGCTGCTGCGGCAGTTAGGGCATCTGTTCGTGGGTAGGGTGTATGTGATCTTCTGTCTCCTCGTTGCTGCGGGTTCAGCTGTCTCCTGTTGCAGCTTTCTGTTCCGGGGGGCACCTCTGTCGCGGTGTCTGTGGGGCCCCCGTGCTTCTGCTGCTGCTGCTCACCCCCAGCTGCTGCTGCTGCTGCTGCTGTTGCTGCTGTTGCTGCTGCGAGCCTCCCCGAAGCCAAGTCAGTAACTGTCTGCACTATCTGTTCCAAGTCCTTTTGCTTCGGCAGCGGCATATGAAAGCCCTCAATTAAGACCCCCAGCAGCAACACAGGGCTCTCCCCGTCTTCAGGGGCCCCAGGGGCCCTCTGACGGGGGCCCCTGCTGCTGCCCCTAGGGGCCCCCTGCAACTCCGCTGAACCCTCTACACCTTCAGAGGCCCCGGAGGAGGGGCCCCTGCCCTGTAGGGCCCCCAAGTTGGGGGCCCCTTCACTTCCTGTACCTTCTTTGTGGGGTCCGTCCCCTTGGGATCGGGATCGGGATCGGGATCGTGGGGGGAGACGAACGAAGATAGGCCACATGCGTTGAAACTCAACAACAGCAACAGGCTCCTCTTGCTGCTGCGCCTGTCGGGCCCTCCTCAGCCACAATGAGGGCACTTTGGGGGCCCCCTTAGAAAGACTTCTTCTTAGGGCCGAGGGGGCCCCCTGGGGGGTACTACAAGGGGCCCCCCTGGAGATACTACTGGGGGCCCCCTTGGTACTAATGTGGGCCCCATTCGGGGCCCCATTCGGGGCCCCCTGGAGGGTACTACTAGGGGCCCCCTTGAGGGTACTACTGGGGGCCCCATTGGTGGCCACATTGGGGGCCCCTGGGTACGCTGTAGAGGGGGCCTTGGGGGCCGCCGAACGGAGTCGGTAGGGAGCCTCCCTCCCTAAGGGCAAGCATCCCTCCTCTGCTGCTGCTGATCCTGCTGCTGCTGCTGCTGCTGCTGGAACTTCAACTACGGATCCCCTCAGGGTCTTCGTTGGGGGCCCCCCTGGGCCAGTTTCGGGTAGGGCCCCCCCCCTTTGGGTATTCACTCTCTGCTTCTGCTGCTGCTGCTGCTGCTGCTGCTGCGGCTTCTGTTGCAGCGGCTGCCGCAGCGCATAGTTGATTGCCCCTGGGCGCATGGAAGTTGCTGCTGCTGCTGCTGCTTCGGCGTTCTCTCTTAGGGCCCCTTTGCTGTTAAGGAGACGGGGGCCCCCCTGAGGGGCCCCCTTCTTCTTGCGCGAGGCCTCAGGAGAGACAACTGCAAGATGCTCCTCTATACAGTCGAACCAGGGTTTATCAATGCTGCAGCAAACCAGAGAGGCCCTCAGTCTCTTAGGGTCTGCTGCGCGCACCACACGGAGACACTGCGTGTCTGGGCCCGGGGCATCTGAGCTGCTGCTGCTCTCTTCTTCAGCAGGGGGGCCCCCCCAAGCGCGACGGGGGGCCCTCAGGGGCCCCCGTCGACGTCTTAGCCGCGGCAGCAGCATTGTTCCTGGGGGGGAACCCCCAGCAGCAGCAGCAGCAGCAGCAGCAGCAGAAGCAGCAGCAGCACCACCTGCAGCTTTGGCCGTCGCCTTCAGGGACTTTCGGAGTTTCAAAGGATCTGCAGCAACGGCGCCACCAGCAGCAGCAGCAGCAGCAACAGCAGCAGCAGAAGCCTCATCTGACTCCTTTTTGCACGCCACACCCTCTGCTGCTTCTGTATGCAGTGCAGCTGAGCCCCCTCCCCCTTCTTCTGCTGTGGGGCCCCCCAAGGGGACCCCAGTACCCTCCATCCTTCCTTGAGGGCCCCAGGGGCCCCTGTCTCCTGCACCAGCGAGAGGTGTATAGACACCAGAGGAGACAGCTGGGCTCATATCGGGGACAGAGGCCTTATAAGGTGCAGCAGCAGAGTTTGGGTCAACGTTTGCACGCTGCTGTTCCTGCTGCTGTTCTTGTTGCTGATGCTGCTCTTGCTGCTGTTGCTGCTGCTGCTGCTGCTGTTCCTGTTGCTGATGCTGCTCTTGCTGCTGTTGTTTCTGCTGTTCTTGTTGCTGCTGCTGCTGTTGCTGCTGTTGCTGCTGTTGCTGCTGCTGTTGCTGCTGTTGTTGCTGCTGTGCGGCCTCGTGTTGCAGGCGCTGCAGCAACTGCTGCATGTTCTTCAGTTTGTCCTTTGCTTGCTGCCGTTTTGCTTTTTCGCTTTCGCTGCAGCAGCAGCGGTTGCTCTGCAGCAGCAGCTGGTGCAGCGACTGCGGTTTGCTGCTGCTGCTGCGGCTACCCCACTGCAGCAGAGACCACTGGTCCTCGCACAGGTCCACCCCTGCAGCAGCAAACACTGCATGCCAATCAAAGGGGCGTCCCCACCCCAGATGAGAAAACCGTTTGCTGCTTTTAGAGCTTCCTGCACCTCTTAGGCCCTCCTGACGGGGGGTCCCCCTACCCCGGGCTGCTGCTGCTGCTGCTGCTGTTGCTGCTGCTGCCACCGGTGCTGCTTCTGTTGCTCCTCCTGCTGCTCCTCCTGCTCCAGCAGCCTGACGCCCATATCGAAGCACCGCGGGGCGCCCGGAAGAAAGCGAAGAAGGTGTCTCCTGCAACAAACAAGCAATCACGCAGCACCAGCAGCAGCAACAGCAACAGCAGCAGCAGCAACAGCAGCAACAGCAGCAGCAACAGCAGCAGCATAGCGAGCCTGATAGATAGGTGATTCATAAGCCCTTCTGTGGCATCTCTAAGCACAGCTTCCCCCCTTTTCTATTTTGCGAGGAGACATTCTGTCTCCTCGCTTGGTGCTTCTCCATCGAATGCTGCTGCTGCTGCTGCTGCTGCTGTGCCTGCTGAGGGTGCTTTAAGAGCAGCAGCAGCAGAAGCAGCAGAAGCAGCAGCAGAAGCAGAAGGCGAAGGGCCTTAGAGAGAGAGGGAGACAAGGAGACAAAACACTCACACTATGCGACCGCCCCCTCCGTGTGCAGACACCTTGATAGAAAACTGTATCCTTCTTCGCTCTACCAGCTGTCTCTGTCTCCTTCTCAGGGGCCCCCTTTCTTATAGCAGGGGGCCCCCCAAACCCTAGATCCTGAGGAGGGGGGCCCCCATGAGGGGGCCCCTTTGCTGCAGCCACGTCTAGGGTCCCCCTCACTTCACCTGTCTCCTCTCTGGGGGCCCCTCCTTCACAAACGCCGTTTTGGCGGGGCCCCTCCAGGGGGCCCCCTTCTATAGGGGCTACCTCATGGGGGCCCCCCTCCTCAGGATCCAGGGTTTGGGGGTTCCCATCCGTGGGGGCCCCCTCTTTAGGAACCCCCTCCTTCGGGGCTCCCCCAATGGGGGCCCCCCCCTCTGGGGCCACCTCCTTGGGGGCCCCTTCCTTGGGGGCCCCCTCCTTGGCGGCCCTCTCTTTGGGGGCCCCCTCCTTGGGGGCCCTCTCTTTGGGAACCCCCTCCTTGGGGGCCCCTTCCTTGGTGGCCCCCTCCTTGGGGGCCCTCTCTGTGGGGGCCCCCTCCTTGGGGGCCCCTTCCTTGGGGGCCCCCTCCTTGGGGACCCCCTCTTTGGGGGCCCCTTGCTTGGGGGCCCCCTGTTTGGGGGCCCCCTGGTCTGAAGACTCCTTGGGGGGCCCCTGGTCTGCTGTCTCATTGGGGGCCCCCTGTTTGGAGGCCCCTTGCTGTGAATTCTCCTTGTGGGTAGTACCCTCTTTTGGGGCCCCCATGAGGGGCCCCCTCCTTGTGGGTTTCCCTAAAGGAGAGAGACAGAGAGAGTAAAGGAGACAGAAAGAGTAAAGGAGGCAGAGACAATGAAGGAGACAGATGGAGACAAGGAGACAGAAGAGAGACACTAAGAGACACCCATAGTCAGCCATCTGCCCGCACCCAGCCAACAGACTCTCATAATACTGTGCACCCCTAAACCCTAAACCCTAAACCCTAAACCCTCCTCGTTTCACAAGGCCTTTTCTGTGCCTGAGGCGAGGCAAGAGATAGACGAAGCTATAGCAGCAGCAGCAGCAGCAGCAATTATGCATACCCGAGGACCTGCGCCGATAGGGGCCCCCGGGGGCCCCCCTTTCTTGTACCCCTATCTCATTAGCTGTGAGAGAGCCGCTGCAGTGATAGCCCCAGCACACGGGGGCCTTAACATCTAAACCCTTGCGTCTCCTTTCCTGCACGCCAAACCCTAAACCCTAAACCCTAAACCCTAACCCTAAACCCTAAACTGCGGACACACCCGGCAAAACAAACCACCTTAAACCCTAGACCGTAAACCCTATAGCAAGCTGCGAAATGAGGGTTTTCGTTTAGGGTTTAGGGTTTATTAGAGTCGTGCGACGTGGGTTTAGAGTACAGAGGTGAGAATTGTAAGGGTTTAGGGTTTAGGGTTTAGGGTTTAGGGTTTGTTTACTGCTAGGAGTCTCCTTAGGGTTTGCTTGAGGAGGTGGCTTTGGGCTCCGCATAGAAGAGCATCCATACAAAGAGGGCAAAGACGAGAGAAGCAAGGCCCAGCACAGTTGCTGCTCTCTGCCTTTGTAAAAGGAGACAAATTGATGCCCCAATGAAGCTGAGAAGAGCGCTGTACTACGACATCCCCCATACACTGCGCTGCTGCCATTAACTGCAGATACACCCCAAACCCCACACATTCATAAATATATGTACAGATAGACACAAAGACACAGCAAATAGGAGACAGGTAATTAGTAATATAAGGAGACAGATAAAGGAGATGTATAAGTATATATAAAGAAGAAAAGAAAGAAACAGAGACAAAACAAAGATAGATAAAGAGACAGACAAAAGGAGACAGACAAAAGGAGACACCGCCGTCTCTGATAAATACAAAAAGAAATAAAGAGATGAAGAGACACCGCAAAGGCAGACAAAAGGAGACAGACAAAATAACACGAGCAAAAGGAGGCAGACAAAAGGAGACAGATAAAAGGAGACAAGCAAAAGGAGACAAGCAAACGAGACAGAGACAGACAAAAGAACATAAGCAAAAGGAGACAAGCAAAAGAAGAGAGACGCCACACAGAGACACCGCAAATAGCCCATAGAGAAATACAGTAGCAAACAAACAAACACAAGGAGACATCCCTGAGGCTATTAAAGACAAAGACAAAGAGACAAAGAGATAAAGAGATAAAGAGATAAAGAGATAAAGAGATAAAGAGACAAAGAGCGACAGAGAGACAGAAGGAGAGAGACAAAGAGACCCCTGAAAGGGCCTTGGAGACAAAAGGAGACATCTGATGCCTCATGGGGCCCTGAAGATCTGTAGATTGCTAATAGAGTGAGTGCTTGTGTTTGCATGCATTTAGAGTTGTTTGCTTAAATTGACGTACTGCAATTTGTTTATTAGCTCTGAGAAGAGACGGAGGAAACGGCCAGAAAAGTTTATGATTAGCGAGGCAGCAGGTTTGAGGTGTATGCGGAGCTAACATATCTACAATATCTTGCGGGACATGTTTATTTAATTCTTCTCTTTGAGTTGTTAATGCTAACTCTAATAAATGCTGAAGTGTATGCAGCAGAGACACTGTATGCTTACGAGAGACACTAAACCACAGCTTGCAGCACAGATTACCGCTGAATAGTCCCTCTAAGTATTCTTCTCTCCTATTACTTTCATCATCATACTGCTGCAACAAACAGCTTTCATCATATGCAGAACCTAAAGAGGGGCCCCTACTCTCTTCAGCATATTCAGGGGCCCCTGCTAACCTCTCGGGCCCTTCAGGGAGCCCACCACATAACAGGGGCCCCTCAACTGTCTCTGAGGATGAGAGGGCTCCTTCAACGCCTTCTGAGAATAGCAGGGGCCCCCCAGGGGCCCCACAGGATATGAGGGGCCCCCCAGGGGCCCCACAGGATATGAGGGGCCCCCTAGGGGACCCATACGATATGAGGGGCCCCCTAGGGGACCCATACGATATGAGGGGCCCCCCAGGGGCCCCAGACGCTGCGAAGGCCTCCTCAGGGGCCCCATAGGATGAAAGAGGTACCTCAGGGTCCCCAGAGGAGGGTAGGGGGCCCCCAGGGGCCCCATAGAATGAGAGGGGCCCCTGAGGGGCCCCGGAGGCTTGTAGGGGCCCCCCAGGGGCCCCAGAAGATACGAAGGGACACCCAGGGGGCCCTGGTAATGCAAGGGGGCCCCCAGGGGCCCCTGGGGCCCCCTTGACACCAAAAGGTAAGAGGGGCCCCTTAGGGGGCCCCCCAATAGACAATTCATTCGGATTGTCTTGGCTGTCAGCAGACGAATCCTTACGAGGAGGGTCCCCTGGGGGCCCTCCTGGGGGCCCCCCTGGGGGGCCCCCAGGGTCTGTAAGGGTATCAGCTAATGTTGAGGGGGCCCCCAAGGTCTGCGATGTCGAAGAGAAGGAAATTAGACTTCCTTCAGCAGCTGCTGCATGCGTTATGCTGCAGGGATACAGCTGAGGCTGGGGGCCCCCCATTATAAGGCAGAGGTATTATAAAGAGATGCTGCTGCAGCACGAGAGAAGAGGGGCCCCCCTCGCTCTGTTAAGAGCAGCAAGAAGACATTAAAACAAAAAATAATTAATAATTTAAACTGTAATAGAAACAACACCACCAAACGGTGTAGAACCCTGGCACCAGCACCGCGAGCAGCTGCAGCAGCAGCTGCAGCAACAGCTGCTGCTGCTGCTGCAGTGAGGCCACTGGTCAGGCGGCGGCTTCGCCTGTTGCTGCAGATTGTTCAGTCGTTTACTGCTGTCTCTTTTATTGATATTTCACAAATATATTCAATCAAATCTACCCCACGCTGTGGGGTCCCTGTGCTGCTGCTGCTGCTGCTGCTGTTGCTGTTGCTGTTGCTGCTGCTGCTGGTTCGACGAGGACGCAGCAGCAGAGACACCCCTAGATGCCGCATGCATGCGTTATCCCCAGCAACCTCACAGGGGAGACACTAGCTGCTGCTGCTGGTGCTGCTTGCGCTGTTGCTGCAGCGCCGGCTGCTGCAGCTTGTCTTAGTGTTGCTGCTGCAGCTGCTGCTGCACTGTTGTTGCTGCATTTAGAGGGTTTGTCTTTGTGGGTGCTTGTCTGTCTGTGTCTGTCTCTGTCTTTCTGTCTATGTCTTTCTTCCTACCTACCTTCTGTCTCTCTTTGTCTTGTGTGCTGTCTCTCTGTCTGTGTCTCTGTCTTCGTCTGTCTCCTTTTCTTTTTCTCTGTCTCTGTCGTTGTCTTTTTGTCTCTGTCTGTTTGCCTGCCTCTGTCTCTTTTTGTTTTTATTTGTTTATCTTTGTCTCTCTGTCTCCTCTCTGCTGTCTTCGTCTGTCTATCTGTTTATATCTTGCTGTCTGTCTCCTTATCTCTTTGTCTCTGTCTCTTTCTTTTTGTCTCTTTGTCTCCTTTGTCTCTTTGTCTCTGTCTGTTTATATCTTGTTGTCTGTCTCCTTTAATCTGTTTGTCTTTTCTTTTGTCTCTGTTGTCTCTTCTTTTGTCTCCTTTGTCTAATTTGTTTCTGCTGTCTCCTTTGTCTGCTGTCTCTCTGCTGTCTCCTCGTCTGTCTCTTTTTTATATTTACTCTTTTATCTATTTTCTTTTCTGTCTCCTTTTAATATATTTATCTGTCTCCTTTTCTGTCTCCTTTTAATATATTTATCTGTCTCCTTTTCTGTCTCCTCCTCTAATTAATGTGTGTCTTTAGGCTTGCTAAGGGCTGTAGAAGCCTCTGTTTGTCTTTAAATATATTTTATGTTTTAATTTATTTTGTTTATTTGTTTATTTGTTTGTCTGTCTCCTACTGTCTCTGTCTCTTCTTTTTCTGCTATTTTTCTTCTCTTGTCTCTCTGCTTGCAACCTGATCTTAAATATTTTAACAACAAACAAAGGAACTTCAGTCTCCTCGACTATTGCTGCTGCTGCTGTTGCTGCTGCTGCTGTTGCTGCTGCTGCTAGGGAAGTAGTTTTAGTGCCGCTACTGCAGCAGCTCTGCAGCTGCAACTGCTGCAGCAGCTCTGCAGCTGCAGCAGCAGCAGCAGCAACCGAGGCGCATCACAAGCCGAGGTGTACGTACACCGCAGCACACAACGAAGGAGTATTTAAACGCTGCTTATCCCTGAGGACTGTCTCTTTATTGTCTTTTGCTTCGTTGCAGAGCGATGTAAAAGTTTCTTTATACGAGTTGCATGCGCTGCTGTTGCTGCTGCAGGAAGCTCCAGCATACCCCGCCGCTGCAGCGAAGCCAGACGATCTGCTGCTGCTGCTGCAGCACCTTGTACCTGCAGCAGCAGCAGCAGCAGCACATGCAGCAGCAGCAGCAAAAGCAACAGCACTAACACCGTTAACACAAAAAGAAGAGAGACAAACGGAGTACCCACTTGTACCTACACCTCATAGCAGCAGCAACAGCAGCAGCAACATCAGCAGCAGCAGCAGCAAGAGCAAGAGCAGCAGCAGCAGCAGCAGCAGCAGCAGCAGCAGCAAATATTTCTGACTCTGGTGGTTCTCAGACAGCCTGTGACGTCTCCGGGCATCGGCGCTTCAACGGGGCCCCCTACAAATCTTCTCTGAGGAGACAGCAGAAATAGAGAGACAGCAAAAAGGAGACAGTAGAAATAAAGAGACAGCAAAAAGGAGACAGTAGAGATAAAGAGACAGTAGAAATAAAGAGACAGAAGACATAAACACAAAAACTAAGAAAAAGAAACTGAAACAAACAAATACACAAAAAAGGAGACAAACAGAGAGACAAAGATATATATATATATATATATATTGTATATATTATATATATTATATATATTATATATATTTTATATATATATATACATATTATATATTATATATATATATGTATATATACGGAGACAAACTAAACCCTAAACCCTCAACACATTGCTGGGGCTTCGTGCTATAGTGTTTGGTGGTTGGGGTGTTGTCTCTAGGGTTTAGGGTTTAGGGTTTAGGGTTTGCTGTGCTCACCCTCCCTATCTTAAACGATACAATACCTTTTCTAGCTGCTGCAGCCTTTGCTTCTTCTCCTGCTTTGCTGAGGAGACAGAAAAAGGAGACAGCTGCTTCTATCCCTAGGGTTTAGGGTTTGTGCATCTAGGGTTTAGGGTTTGTGGGGCTGTTGTTGCTGCTGCTGCTGCTGCTGCTGCTGCGGCTGTTGCTACTGCGGTTGTTGTGGGGTGTACGTGCAGCAGCAGATAGCGGAGACACCCAAAGGAGACAGGAAACAGCAGCAACTCACCGCTTTGCTTTTGCTGCTTCTTGCTGCTGCTGCTGCTGCTGCAGATCCTCAAGCAGCTCCGGCAGCTTGTCTATTGCCTTCCTTAGGGCCTTTTGCTGCTGCTTTGCTGCAGCCTGAGCAGCAGCAGATGCAGCAAGGAAGCCCCTAGAAGCAATAAAACCCTCTTAGGGTTTAGGGTTTAGCGCTAGGGTTTGCAGCGATAACGTACGCCCTGGGGCGCAGCAGGGTTTCAAGCCTCTCTAGGGTTTAGGCTTTGGGGTTTAGGGTTTAGGGTTTAGGGTTTAGGCGTACCCGCCGCAGCTGCTGCTGGTGTCTTCGCTGGCGGTTTCTGTCGGTGCGAGTCTTCTTCTTCGGTACTGAAGGCATCAAACCCTAAACCCTAAACCCTAAACCCTAAACCCTCGACCCTCCGCCGCCTGCATCCTAAACCCTAGCAGCTAAACCTTAAACCCTAAACCTTAAACCCTAGAGGCAGCAGAAGCCCACCCTTCGTGGGCTTTGCTGTTGTAGAGTCACTGTCTCCTGTCTCCTCTTCTTCTGCTGCTGCTGCAGCAGCAGCAGCAGCCCCTTCTTGTGTGGAGACCTTCCCTGTCGTCGCCAACTCCAACAGCATCTGCGCAGCAGCAGCAGCAGCAGCAGCAGCAGCAGCAGCGTGGAGACCCTAATTGACTAGGGAGCAAATAGGAAATTAAAAGCATCAAAAGAAGCGGCCCTTCTGCTGCTGCAGCACTGCAGCAGCAGCAACCATCTGCTGTTGCTGCTCACAAAGACAAAGACATGAGGAGACACTTACCCGCTGTTTGTCTCCTTCTGATAATGCCTCTACTGTATCAGGGCTTAAGTGCTGCAGCAGCGCAGCAGTAACAGGCTGCCTGTGCTTTAGCTGCGCTGTGGGGTCTTGCTGCTGCAGCAGCAACTGCTGCTGCTGCTGCAGCTGCTGCTCCTTGTCCTGCAGATGGCACCGCACCGCCGCATGCGCTGAGCGGCCCTTCTGCTGCTGCATCACTGCAGCAGCAGCAGCAGCAACCATCTGCTGCTGCTGCTTTTCAGCAGAAGGGTTATACGATGTTCCTTCATCAGGCAGCAAAACAGCAGGGACCAGCTCCCGAAGCATCTCCAACCTGCAGCGGCGCCGTTTGCTGCTGCGCCCCGCTGCTGCTGTTGCTGTTGCTGCTGCTGGTGCTGCTGCACCGTCTGCTGCTGCTGCTGCTGCTGCTGGCTCCCGTCTCTTTTCTAAACACACAAACAGAGGCAAAAAGCTGCTGCTGCTGTTGCTGCTGCTCACGGCTCCAGCGAAGCAGGCCCAGTCCCTAGACCCTAAACCCTAAACCCCTGGTCGCAGACCCCCAAACCCTAAACCCTAAACCCTAAACCCTAAACCGCCAGGAGTAAGGACTGACTGCTGCTGTCTGGGGGCTTCACTGGCTCATCTCCCCAGAGATCGACAGCCTCTGCTGCCGCTGCCTTTGCCTGCATACGCGCAAACCCTAAACCCTAAACCCTAAACCCTAAACCCTAAACCCTAAACCCTCATTTGTTGCGTCAGCTCTCCATACCGACGCACAGGGGCTAATGAAAGAAATGCGGGGGCCTGTTGAGCAGCGGGAGTATACACGACATTAGGGTTTAGGGTTTAGGGTTTAGGGTTTAGGGTTTAGGGTTACCTTTCTTCTTTCCTCTGTCTCCTGTCTCTTCTGCTTGCCTCTAATTACGCGCATCAGCTGCTCCTTGTGGGCCTTTGTTGCGACGTCCAGCAGCAAAGATATTAGCAGCAGCGGCAGCAAAGATATTGGCAGCAGCAGCAAAGATATTAGCAGCAGCAGCAAAGATATTAACGGCAGCAGCAGCAGCAAAAATATCAGCAGCAGCAACAGCAAAGGCAGCAGCAGCAACAAATGCAGCACTAGCCACAGGAGCGCAAGACTTCAGGGCAGGTATCTGTCGCAACTTCCACCAGTAGCTGATATTGAGGGTTTAGGGTTTAGGGTTTAGGGTTTAGGGTTTAGGGTTCTAAACCCTAAACCCTAAACCCTAAACCCTAAACCCTAAACCCTAAACCCTAAACCCTAAGGAGTCTAAACCCTAAGGAGTGAAATTTCAAACGGTGATTGAAAATGAGAAGAAACTTTTCAGTTCTTAGGAAGAAGATAATGGTCAGCCAAACCCTAAACCCTAAACCCTAGGCCCTAAACCCTAAACCCTAAACCCTAAACCCTAAGCCTTGAGGGTTTAGGATAAATGTTTATATTTATTCATTAACTAATCTGCAGCATTTTACTTGCGGAGACAAACTCAAATATACTTCTGCTTTTATATCTACAGAAGGATGTCTCTTCGGGGGCCCCCTGTGGGGCAGTCGGATGGGGCCCGGCAGCCGCCAAACCCTAAACCCTAAACCCTAAACCCTAAACACTAAACCCTAAACCCTAAGCCC
>NW_013547206.1:0-12500 GCF_000499425.1 Eimeria acervulina
TATATGTATATTTGTATCTCTCTCTCTCTGTACATATATATATATATATATATATATATATACACGCACTTACATGTATATCTGTATCTCTCTCTCTACATATACATATACATATATATATAGATATATTTATATATTGTTTTTGTTTGTTTTTGTGTAGGAACTGAAGGGAGAAGAAGCAAAGTTTTATTTGGGCGTAGAGGCGAAAAGTCAGGAGAAGAAGTGTCTCTCCTTGACGGTGTATTGCTGATTGTTTTAACTGTTATCTTCTTGTTTTTGTTTGTTCTAATTATTTAAATAAAGTAAAACGAGCATATGCTTTTATAAATAAAAACAGCACAAAGAATATCACAAGGAGACAGCTTGTTGCTGCTTATCACCCACCTACTCTTTTGCGTCTGTCTATACTACTTTACTGTCTCTTCTGCTGCTGTTATATGCAAACAAAAGAAACAGCAGCAGCAACAGACAGCAGCAGCAGCAGCAGCTGCAGCAGCAACAGCAGCAGTACTATAAGCCCTAACCGTTTGCTTTCATAGACTCAACTTCTTCTTTATTATTTATTATTTGTTTTTAATCTTCTTTGTTCTTCTTCTAGCATTATGCATTTCTTCTTGTTTATTTTTTTGTTGTTTGTTTATTGTTTATTGTTATATTCGTGTATTTTTTGATTATAAATATATTATTTCTTTATGCTTGTTGCTGTCTTGTACTGCATGTGTTGTTTTGTTTATGTTTTATTTTTTATTTTTATCTTTGTTTCTTGTAATTTGTTTATCTGCTATTTCTTTATTTGTTTTTATTATTATTTTCTTTGATTTTTTTATATCTGGGTTTGCTGCCTTCTCTGTTTTTATTTATTGTCTTCTGCTCTGCTTTTATTTTTTACTTTTTATTTCTTTTTCTTTTGTCTATTTTTTTGTTTGTTTTGAAGTGAATGCATGCGAGCATACATGCATGCATAAACGAATGCATGCAGATACACCTAAATACATAAAGAAGAGAGACAAATGAAACAGCTGTTTAATATAACTAATTACAACAGAGGCAGTAAACAGACAAGAAATAATAAAGAAAACTCTTTCTACGTTGCAGACAGCTGATTGTGTTTTAATGCCGCTGCTTATTATTATTCTTAGCATAAATAAACAAACGAATCAATGAATAAATAATAAATAAATAATAAATAAATAATAAATAAATAATAAATAAACAGAAAAATATAATTATAAGAATAAAATTATAATATTCACAAACAAACAAATCAAGTATAAAGCCCCAAGAGCTCCTTTTGCATGCAGCTGCTGCTGCATGCGGTGTATATATTACTGAGGGATTAAACCCTAAATATAAAATAATATTAAAAGTAATATAAATATATTTATTTATTTTGTTTTCTTTTTCTCTCTTTTATTAAAATATACATCATTAATTATCTCCTTGTGCTGCACCACCGTCTGTCTTGCTCGTAAGGAGGCGAGGGTTTAAGCAGATTATTGTTTGTTTATTTGTTTCTTTTTATTTATATTTCTTCTATTTTAATATATTTTTATTAATTAAATTACATTAGTAAAATTAAACTTCAAATAAAAACAAAGAAAAACGCAATACTTAATTATCCCTGGGCCCCAGTACTTCTCTCCGTCTCCTTCATTGCTGCTGCTGCTGCTGCTGCTGCTGCTGCTGCTGCTGCTGCTGCTGCTGCTGCTGTGGGGGGTTAGGGGGGCTTCACTCTTTACATTTGTTGGCCTCTTCAAAGGCTGCGATGCGCCTCGCCTTCTTTTCTCCTACACTAGCACGCAGCAGCAACAGCAGCAGCAGCAACAGCAGCAGATGCAGCAGCAGGTACAGCAGATGCAGTAGATGCAGCAGCAGCAGGCGCTGGTTCTGCAGCAGCAGCAGCAGCAGCAGCTCCTGTTTATTAAAGCCTCCACAAAGGGAAGCAGCTGTGCATGCAATCAAAACAACACAAACTTCAGCTGTACGTACACCTGCGAAGACACCCGAAGTTTTTTCTCCTGAAAATTTTGTAAGCGCAGGGCACAAAGCCTGGCTCAGCTGTCTAGAGGGTCTAGCAGCAGCAGCAGCAGCAGCAGCAGCTAATCGAACAGCAGAAGCAGCAGCAGCAGCAGCAAACCATCCAACACGAAAGCCTTGCAACCCAACAGCAGCAGGACAGGTAGCAGCAACAGATGCAGCACCAGCAGTAGCAGTAGAAGCATCAGCAGGTGGAGCAACAGCAGCAACAGCAGCAGCAGCAGCAGCAGCAGCAGGAACGCATGCAGCTAGCTTTGGGGGGTTTGGTTGGGGTCCTCGTTGTCTTCCTGCTGATCTGCTTCTCTGGAGGGCGCAGCAGCGGCTGCTGCTGCTGTCTGCTGCTGATATCGTGCGTGCTGCTGCTGCGCTGCAGCAGCTAGGACTCAGGATCTGTCCCTCAGCAACAAGACACAGCAGCAGCAGCAACAGCAGCAGCAGCAACAGCGGGGATGATGTAGCGGTGCTGCTGCTGCAGCAGCTGCACAGACACCTCAAGAAGAGACTGCGCTGTTTGTCTCTCCTACAGATTGCTGCAGCAGCAAAAGCATTTTCCTCGTGGAGCTTTACGGGGACAGCAGCAGCAGCAGCAGCAGCAACAGCAACAGCAGCAGCAACAGAAGCAGCACAATGGCAGCAGCAGCAGCAACAACAGCAGCAGCAGCAAATAGATGCAGTCGCTCTACAGGTCTCTGTTTTTGAGTTGCTGCTTGCCTCTGCTGCAGCACAGCTTACCTCTCTTGCACGCCAGCAGCAGCAGCAGCAGCAGCAGCAAAGGGGGTATATAAATCTGGTGCTGCCGCTGCTGCTTGCATGCGCTCGGCTGCGTCTTACAGAGCTGCGGTGTATGTACATGCCTTTGCTGCAGCTGCTGCAGCAGCAAATACTGCAGACACGTTCACTGCTGCAGCTGGCATCGCTGCTGCACTGCATCACGCATTTGCTGCTAATAGATTCTCCGGTGTATAGGCAGCTGCTGCTGCTGCTCTCTAACTGGGATACCTTTGACTTGCTGCTGCAGCAAGAGCAGCAAAATGCTGCTGCTCTCGTCGCATTAGGACAACTCGCGCTGTCTTGTGTTGCATTCGCCCCCTGGCAGCTTAAGGCCTTTGAGGAACTGCAGCAGCAGCAGCAGCAGCAGCAGGAGCGGGGATGGAGTGAGGATGACTGCAGCAGCAGCAGCAGCTGCTGCTGCAGCAGCAGCAGCAGCAGCTTGTGGGAGCTGCATGATATGGTACTAATGAACGTCTTCAGGGCGGCCTCATTGTATATACACTGGCGATCAGACCCTGCAGCAGCAGCAGCAGCAGCAGCAGCAGCAGCAAGTGAAAAAGAAGCAGCAGCAGCACCACCAGCAGATTTGCCTCCATCCCTAACCTCAGCAGCAGAAGGATCAGTAGCAGCAGGAGGAGCAGCAGCATCTGCATCTGCTCCTCCCGCAGCAGGAGCAGGAGCAGCAGCAGGAGCAGGAGCAGCAGCAACAGCAGGAGCAGCAGCAGCAGCAGCAGAAGCAGCAGCAGCAGCAGCAGGAGCAGCAGCAGCAAACTTGCTGCACGTAGGCAGCGTAAGAAGGCCCAGGCGTTCTTTGGGGCCCCCCTCGGCGTTTCTGCTGCAGCAGCTGCAAATAGCAGCATTAGCTGTCTCTTTAGAGAGGCAGCACCTCATAAGGACAGCAGCAGCAGCAGCAAACGACGCAGGAGCAGCAGCAGCAGCAGCAGCAAGCGGCGGCGACGGTTTGCTGCTTGAGGGGCGTCAAGGGCCCGTGCAGCTGCTGCTGCAGCTGCGGGAAATGATTCAAACGGAAGGACAGCAGACCCTCCGCATCTTGTCCAGCAGCAGCAACAGCAGCAGCAGCAGCAGCAGCGAGCAGCACCAGGAAGTTGCTGCTGCACTGCATGCACTGGGGCTGAAGGTGCACACAGAAAGAGGTGTGGGGCCCTACAGAGCAGATTTGCTGCTGCAGGACATCGGCTGTCTTATAGAGGTAGACGGCCCTCCGCACTTCATTAATCAACCCAAATGCTGCAGCAGCAGCAGCAGCAGCAGCAGCAACAGCAGCAGCAGTAGCAGCAGCGGTAGCAGTAGTAGTAACAGCGCGTCTTTGAGGTGTAAGCATGGCTGCGGTATTTGGGGCCTCTCAACAGCAGCAACAGCACCAACAACAGCAGCAGCAACAGCAGCATCTTTAAAGACTTATTCTGTGAAGAGCTGTTTAAAACATCGGCTGCTGCATGCTAGCGGCTTCTGTGTTATTCATATTGCTTGGGACGACTGGGCAGCAGCAGAAAAAAACAAACAAATACAAACCCTAACTTATATCATCAAACAAATAAAGAAGCAGCAGCAGCAGCAGCAGCAGCAAGTAGAACAGCAGCAGCAGCAGCAGCAGCAGCAGGGGTGGGGTACGTGCTGGGGAGGCAGTTTGCTGCTGTACCGGCCATATATTTCTTCATATATTTTAAATTGAAGACAAAAGAAGAAAAACAAATGCAGCAGCAAGTGCAGCAGCAGCAGCAACAAGTGCAGCAGCAGCAGCAGCAACAGCAATAACAACAGCTGCAGCAATGAAGTAGCTAGATACCCAGCAATGCATGCAGCAGACATCTCAGGTTGTTTAAGCAAGCAGCGACTGCTGCCCGTATTGCTGCTGCAGCTACTGCTGCCGCTGCAGGAGCCGCAGCAGCAGCAAACAGCAACCTGCATTTCTGCGACGGACGCATCCTTTTTTTTTTAGTTTTTATGTGTTCGCTGTTTTGCTGCTGTGCTGCTGCTGCTGCTTGCTTCTTGCTACTGTCTTGTCTCTGTTATTTCAATGACTTCGTTGTTTTTGTTGTTTTATCTTTTTATTATTATTGTTTTGTTTTGCCTCCTCTCTAGGAAAGCTGTACATACACCCCGAGGCAGAGCTGTTGAACAGATAAAAGAAACGAAGACGCAACTAAATAAATAAATAAATAAATAATTTGCTGTTTTATTCATCAAGTTCGATCAAATACTTCTATGTACACCCCAAAGGAGTGTACCTACACCTCACCCAGGTGTATGTACACCCCAACAAGCTGTATGTACACCCTAACGGGGTGTATATACACCCTAACGGGCTGTGCATACACCCTAATGGGGTGTACATACACCCTAATGGGGTGTACATACACCCTAATGGGGTGTACGTACACCCTAATGGGGTGTACATACACCCTAATGGGGTGTACATACACCCCAGCACGCTGTATATACACCCAAGCGGGGTGTACAGACACCCCAAGGGGTGTACATACACCTCAACAAGCTGTACAGAGACACCGAAGTGAGTTGTGCATGCATACACCCCAGCACGCTGCACATACACCCCAACGCGGTGGTTATATACAGCGCAGCAAGCTGCATATACACCTCAATAGGCTGTACATACACCCCATCACGCTGTACATACATATATACACCCTAGCAACTGCACATACACCTCAACAAGCTGCCTATACACCCGAATATGCTGCTGTTCTTGTCTGAGTTTAAGACAGCAGACGAGGCGGTATAATGCAATCTGAGCACTCTACCTCAAAGACAAACAAAACATAAAATATAAAATAGTTTTAATTGTCTTCACAGACAGCTCGTCTCCGTTTAATTATAATTAGAAAATATACCCCACACGAATCCATCTGTAATAAATAAATAAATAAATAAATAAATAAATAAATAAATAAATAAATATATATATAAATATAATATGTCTTTGTCTTTGTTTTTGTCTGTCTTTGTCTTTATATTTTTTATTTTTTGTTTTATTTTTTTGCTTTCATTGATACCCTAAGCCCTTTTCTTTTTGATGAAAATATAACAACATACCAGCATAAATAAACAAGCAAATAAATAATAAACAAACAAATATATATATATATATTTATTTATTTATTTATATTTATTTATTTATATTTATTTATTTATTTATGCTTTGCTATCCACTCTCTCTCGTGAAAGAGTTCGTGAGGATTGCTCTTTTTATAAAACCCGTGTGCACCGAAGAAGTCTCTCTGTGCTTGAGTTAAAGAAGTAGGAAGACGTTCAGAGGTGAGAGCAGATATATAATTATAAGCAGCAGATAAAGACGGTAAAGAAATATAAACATTATCTTCGCTATTCGCGCATGCAGCCCCATTCGCTATACCCCAACTAACAACTTTTCTTAAAGACGGTAAACACTCAAATACTTGCTTTCGGATCCTGCAAACAAATACAAAAAAATTTATTAATTATATTTATTATATTATATTATATTATATTATACTATATTATATTATATTATATATTGTATTATATTACGTTATATTATATTATATATATTATATTATATTATATTATATTATGTTATATTATACTATGTTAGTTAATTAAATTGATTGAATAAATTAAACAGATTAAATAAATACATCAAATAAATTAAATAAATTAAATATATTAAACAGATAAAACAAAATAAATAAATTGAGCAAATTTAATTATATTAAATTAACTAATTAAAATAAACAAAAGAAATAAACCAGGAAGGATATATAAATAAAACAAACGAAGAAAAACAAATAAAACAAATTTAATAAAACAAGGTCAATGAAACAAACAAGCAAAACAAACAAAACAAATAAAACAAGAGAGTAAAATAAAGAAAACAAATTACATAAATAAAATAAATAAATAAATAAATAAATAAAATAGACAAAACAAATAAAACAGAAGCAACCGCATGAAGCCACAACAAATTAAAAAGAAGAAATAAAACAAACGCACAAAAGAAAAACAAAAATAAATAAAACAAACAAAAACAAGAATAAATAAAAAACAAAATAAATAACAGCAATAAATAAACAAACAATAATCCAGAAGCAGCAGCAGCAGCAACTCCAAAAGCAGCAGCAGCAGCAACTCCAGCAGCAGCAGCAGCAACTCCAGCAGCAGCAGCAACTCCAGCAGCATCAGCAGCAACTCCAGCAGCATCAGCAGCAACTCCAGCAGGATGAGCAACAATAAAAATATATATGATATATCATATATTATATATAAAATATATTATATATACCTGTCTACAAGAAGCAGGTTATTAGTATTTGGATGCTCTTTAAAGGCTGCCTCCATCACTTCTAAAAACCCCGCGCGAATAATACAGCCGCCTGCAAACAAAACAAAGAAAATATATTTTTATTTTTAATTATATACATACATATATATATATATATATCCCTGTATACACCAAATAATAATAATAATAATAATAATAATAATAATAATAATAATAATAATAATAATAATAATAATAGTAATAATAATAATAATAATAATAATAAGACAATAATAATAATATTAAATTGTAATAATAACTATGAGGAGTAAGAATAACAATCATAAGAATAATTGTAAAGCAAAATATAAATAATGATGTAAATTAATAAAAACAAAGACAAAGATATGTTTATTTGTTTTTATTTATTATTTACTATTTATTGTTTTTGTGTTTGCGTTTATTTATTAACTGTCAGACAAAGACAAACAAACAAAAACAAACAGAGACAAACAAAGACAAACAGAGACAAAGAGAGACAAATAAAGACAAACAAAGACAAACGGAGACAATAAAAACAAACAAAGACAGACAAAGACAAACAAAAAAGAGCAAAGACAAACAAAATAAAAACAAATAAAGACAACCAAAGACATCAAAAGACATCAAAAGACAGCCAGCAGCACAAATCTACATTAAAGATAAAAACAAACTTAAAAAAATAAAAAAATAAAGAAAATAAAGCAAATATATACCCTTCCATATACGAGACACTTCAGCTAAATTCAAGCCCCAAGCCTTTTCTTTTGAAGCCTTTTCAATCAATTGCATGCCCTGGGCGTAACAACAAATTTTTGCTGCATACATCGCGCGTCGAAGGTCCTCTGTACATACACCCCAACAAACCCCACACAAAACCACACTTAGTTACTAGCAGCAGCAGCAGCAGCAGCAGCAGCAGGAGCAGCAGAAGGAGCAGCAACAGAAGCGGCAGATGTGCAGCAGCATATATAATAGGGCAAATAGTACATGCAAATACAAGAACAGCAGCAAATAAAGCAGCAAGTAAAGCAGCAGATAGAGCAGCAAATACAGCAGCAATAAGAGCAGCCGCTGCAGCAGCACAACCAACCAACAGGGTGCATGTACACCGCAGCATTAAGAAAAAGAAAAACAAAGAAATAAAAAAAGAAATCAGAGAGACAGAGGCAAAAAAACAAACAAATCAAGCAAAACGAACAAACAAAAACAAACAAAGCAAACAAAACAAACAAACAGACAGACAAACAAACAGACAAAAGAAAGAAACAAAGAAAGAAAAGAGAGAGATATTTGTCTCTAACCCAGCGTTGGTTTGTCGTCTGCTTTATTTGCTGCAGTCTTCTGCATAGCAGCGCTGTACAAATTGCTCAGACGTTCACGCAGACCTCGGTGGGCGCTGATATACCTGAGGTGTACATACGCCTCAAATTATTATATATATTGTTCTACTGCTGCTGCTGCTCCTGCTCTTGCTGCTACTGCCACTGCTGCTGCTGCTGCTGCTGCTGTACTGGTGCTGCTGCTGTACTGGTGATGCTGCTGCTGCTGCTGCTGTACTGGTGCTGCTGCTTCTGCTGCTGCTTCTGCTCGTAAACAAATAATGTAGTTCCTCGCACATCAATAGAAAGAAAAAAACAACGACAATAAACAAGCAAGAAGACGAAGAAGTAAACAAAGAAGTAAATATAGAAGCAAACAAACAAAATAAATAATTAATATAACTTACCGCATATCAAGTGCTGCAGCAAGACAAGGTACGGGTACCCCCCATTCTGCTGCTTGCTGCACTGTCCAAGCACCTGTGCCCTTGCTTCCTGCTGCATCTATAATTTCATCAAGAAGATATCCTATATAAAGAGAATAAACAATAAACAATATATAAATACAATTTCAATGACCTCCTATGCATGCATGTACGCCAACCAGCAATTACACCAGCAGCTGCACATGCACCAGATGCTGCAGCAGCAACAAATGCAGCAGCAACAGCAACACCAGCAGCAGCTACTATAGCAGCAGCAACTGCAGCAAAATCAAATACATCAGAGAACTGCAGCAGCACCGACTACACCAGCGACTGCAGTAGTAGCAGCAACAACTGCAGCAGCAACAAGAACTGCAGCAGCAGCAGTAGCAACAACTGCAGCAGCAGCAACTGCAACTGCAGCAGCAACAACTGCAGCAGCAGCAACCGCAGCAGTAGCAGCAACAACTGCAGCAGCAGCAGCAGCAGCAAGTGCAGCAGCAGCAGCAGCAAGTGCAGCAGGAGGTGTAGTGGTTACCATTTCCTTCTTTTTTTCTGAAGATGTGCGACGTGATTTCAATGAGATAAGAATTTAACTCGGTCTTGTTCCACTCAGTAAACAGATCAGCCATCGCTTCATTTGACATGTTGTAGCAATGCCGCAGCAGACTGTACACCTGCAGCAGCAGCAGCAGCAGCAGCAGCAGCAACAGCAGTGATAGCGTTGGTGGTAGGATTTTCTACCAGTGTATCCGATTGAAACAAATAGCATGCATAGAGAAAGACAATGAAAAATAAACAAGATATAGATAGAAGCCAGGTGTCTATACACCTCAACAACAACAGAAATGTTTGCTTATTTAAAAAATAAAACAATGAAGACTCCTGCAGATTTAATTATAAATCAAATGCATATCTAAACAGAGACAAAAAACAAATGCAAACACCTTTCCTGGTTGTTTAGGGTTTAGGGTTATATATATTATATATATGTATATATTTATATTAATATATTTTCATCTTCGCTCATGCATACTAAAATATATTAATTCATTAATAAATTAATTCGTTAATAAGCTTTCTTTCTACCCGCTTGTGTTTCCATGACAGACTAAATAAGAGTAAATATCTTACATCCCAATAATAATAAAATAATAGTAATAGGGCAGTGCATGCAAGCATACACCTGAGAGTAATAAAGAAATAGAAGAATAAAGATGAATACAAGACAAACTTACTTCGGCAATGATCTCCATATCACCATATTCAATACCGTTATGCACCATCTTTACAAAATTGCCGCATCCCCCTGGGCCTAAGTATGCAACGCATGCATTTAATGTTTGTTCTGTAGTAAAATCTGTTATCTGATGCTTCTTCGGGGCTTTAGTCTTGTCTATTTGAGCTGCAATTGATAATAAAATAGGCTTCAAACTCTCCCACGCCTCTTCATTTCCTCCCGGCATTAATGAAGGACCATGACGAGCTCCTTCTTCACCGCCGCTTACACCCATACCTAGATAGCTGCAGCAAACATTATATTATATTTATAATATATTTATAATATATTTAATATATTTAATATATTTTATTCATTCAATGAAACTTATTCTCCTAACCACCTAACACCCATACCCACCAGATAAATACAGCAGAAAAAGAATTTAAAAAAAAGAAAATAATAAAAAATACAAACAAATAATGCAGACAAAAACAAATAATATATATATTATATATATTTAACATTCATTATTCACTCTAAGGAATAAACCCCTGTCCTTAAACCCTAAACCCTAAACCCTCAAACACAAACCCCAACAAATGCCGCTGTTCAAGACTCTACTGTACATACACCTGCATACACCTACTGCATGCATCTACTGCATGCAGCACGAGGGGAGCTGCGCATGCATCTATGCGCATATAAACGAAACTAAGCATAGCTAGCTAGCTAGCCAGCTAGCTAGCTAGGCGGAATTTCAGTTTTACTTCAAACAGGTTGAGGCACAGCAGCAGCAGCAGACGCTGCTGCATTTATCATAAAAGAGCGGCGACTAGAACAGCAGCAGCACGAGCTGCAGCAGCAGGAGGAGCAGCAGCGAATCTGCGAGGTGGAGCGTCAGTATTAAAGTAAGTACTGTGTATTTGAGTGTCTGCTGATGAAAAGATATATAATGAACTTACTATACACCATGCTCATTGCATCTATGAAGTCTGTGCTCTGTATTTTTGTAAAACTCGTTGCCGCCGTCTACGAGAATATCTCCACGAGAGAGAAGAGGTAAAAGCGCAGAAATTAATGCATCTACTGGGGCTCCAGCCTGCAGCAAAAGCAAAGATAAAACAACATAAATATCTTCATTTAATCTTTTATCATCTTAATGCCCTTCATCGTAACTGTATTTCTGTCCGCTTGAAACATACGCCTGCTATACAAATGCATATCAGCTGATACACCAGTACCAGCAGCAGCAGCAGCAGCAGCAGCAGCAGAAAAAGCAATAGCTACAGCAACGTCGAGGAGAGGTAGAAGGAGATACATCAAGATATCCTGTGCGGTGGAGTGTCACTGGCATCTGTTTGTAGGAATGCACGGCATCTAGAAAGAAATGCATGCATGCAGCAGAAACATCTGCATGCATGCATGCATGCGACGAGTTGTGTGTGTTGAGCGGAGTGTACGTACATCAACAAACACACTATGAATATGTCTGTTCTAAATGCATCAAAACAACAACATGAAGCACTTCTGCTTAGCAACAACTAGAATCTACTGCAAGAAACGCGTCATCTCTTTCTTTCTAAAGCTAAGGCGTCTTCAGCCCCTTGTTAAATCCTGGAGGGAGCCAACATCTCTGAATACAGCTGCTACATCAAAGACAGGCGCAGTCTGCACTTTAAACACTATCGCCTCATCCAGCAGCTGCAACCCCAATCAAACAAACAAACAGAAACCTCACCTGAACAAGCATGATAATCCTTCGGGGCCGCTCGATGCTCTCCACCTGCAGAGAGAAAAAACAGTAAAAATGCAGAGGAAGTGCACAAGGAGCGCAGATGCAGCTGTTAAAGAGTCTCGGGTGGAGAAGAGGATGAAACAGAAATGCAGCTGATATTTTTCGTGTAGTCGATCGACAGCAATAAAGGAGAGAATTTCGATAATAAATTGAAAATATAAACCGAACTATGCACCACATATGGTGCATGCATAGCTCGTAAACTCCATAAAATATTCTGTTTTCCCCCCATTTAATCGCAGAATCATGCAGTGAACATTCAGGTGTACATGCAGCTAATATGTTCATCTTCTTGCAGAAAGCGGAATATTCCATGAACGATCTTCATATTTTAGCACCTCATTCCCCCCTACACGCCAATTTAAAATTGGTGTTTCCCTTTTTCCACCTTAATTTTTGTATTTTCTCCCTTAGAAGAGTTGCATCGCAAGCGACTACACACAAAGCAGACTTTATATATACTCCAGTGTTGGTGTTTGAGACGTACGAAGACTTTCATGTCCTTCGCCCCGAAGATCTTCTCCTCTAATCCCTGTTCTTTTGCAAGTTCTAAAGCTGTATCCACTTTAGCAGGTGTTCTGTTTCCTACACAAACACGAAACCCCTTGCT
>NW_013547205.1:0-2500 GCF_000499425.1 Eimeria acervulina
ATAAAGATATAAATAAAAGACAGATAAAAAATAAACAAATTAATTATATTTTTAAAGTAATAATAAACAAAACAATAAACAATAAAATATGCACATAGATGAATTATTAAAAGATAAAAGATAAATAAAAACAGATAAGTATAATAATAGACATATATATATATATCTATATATATATATATATATGTATATCTATATATATATATATATATATATAAGTAACATATATATCTGTAGATATATAATAAATTAATTAATTTAAATTAAATAAATAAACAAGAATAAAAAGAAATTATTTTTGCGTACTTCATCAGACAAGGCGCAGCCTCCTGGTGTCTCCGCATCTAATAGGTGCCTATACACCCCACATCAAACCCTAAACCCTAAACCCTAAACCCTAGCAAGGAATAAATCTTAATAAACCCAAACCACTCAACCCTCAACCCTGATACTAAGCTCTCCAGACCTATACTCTCTACTACTAAACCCTAACAAACCCTAACAAACCCTAACAAACCCTAAACCCTAAACCCTTGACTTGCTTGATCATAGCAGCCCTCGTCTCTTCATCAGGCAGAGGTACCAACACCCGCCGAGACAGCCGGCGCACTGCTGCCTGCAGGCAAACCCTAAACCCTAAACCCTAAACCCTAAACCCTAACAAGCCTAAACCCTAAACCCTGATGACGCTGTCTGTAGATGGAAGCAGCGGCGTATTTAACAAAGCAGATGCGGCACCCACAGCAGCAGCAGCAGCAGCAACAGCAGCAGCAACAGCAACAGCAGCAGCAACAGCAGCAGTAGCAGCAACAGCAGCAGCAACAATAGCAGCAGCAGCAGCAACAGCAGCAGCAGCAGCAGCAGCGTACATCATCAAGCATATCTGGCCTGTTCGTTGCTCCGATTACGATGAGGGTGCTGCTGTTGCTGCTGCCGAGCCCATCCTGAAGCAGCAGCAGCAGCAGCAATAGCAGCAGCAGCAATAGCAGCAGCAGCAACAACACTAGCAACAGCAGCAATAGCAGCAGCAGCAGAAGTAGCAACAGTAGCAGCAGCAGCAGAATGAAGCCCTAGCAAACCGCTGAACCACTGCACATGTTGCTGCAGCAGCAACAGCTTCAGCAACAGCAGCAGCAACAGCAGCAGCAGCTGCAGCAACAGCAGCAGCAACAGCAGCAGCAGCTTCACCATCATCTGCAGGAGTTGGTTTTTCATTCGAATGGATGCGTCATCCTCCTTCTGAAACACAAACCCTAAACCCTAAACCCTAAACCCTAGACCGTTGCGCACGTGTGCCTATGGGCTTAGTACAACAAGTGAAGAGGCATGCTGAGGGTTTAGGGTTTAGGGTTTAGGGTTTACGTCGCGCCGTTTGCCCAGCAGAGAGTCAATTTCGTCAATGAAAAGTATTGCAGGGCTTTCAAGTTCAGCAACTGCACAAATACAAAGGGTTTAGGGTTTAGGGTTTAGGGTTTGCTGCAAGAACGAGGGTTTAGGGTTTAGGGTTTGCTGCAGAGACGAGGGTTTATAGGTTAGGGTTTGCTGCAGAGACGAGGGTTTAGGGTTTAGGTCTTTCTGCAGAGATGAGAGTTTAGGGTTTAGAGTTTGCTGCAGGGAGGAGGGTTTAGGGTTTAGGGTTTACTATCAGGGCTTAGGGTTTAGGGTTTAGGGTTTAGGGTTTAGGGTTTAGGGTTTAGGGTTTACTTGCCTTTAAAGAGGGCCTTGATAAGTTTTTCGGTCTCTCCATGAAATTTGCTGATGATTGAAGACGGAGTTACCTGTAGAAAAAACCCTAAACCCTAAACCCTAAACCCTAAACCCTAATAAACCCTAAACCCTAGTAAACCCTAAACCCTGAGCCGTCAATTGCTACACACCAAGTCCTAAACTCTTAACCCTTTTGAAAACGACCTTAGGGTTTAGGGTTTAGGGTTTAGGGTTTAGAGTTTAGAGTTTATAGGTTCTAATGAATATGCAAGGGTTTAGGGTTTAGGGTTGATTAGGGTTTAGGGTTTATTAGGGTTTAGGGTTTATTAGGGTTTAGGGTTTATTAGCTGGCCTTACCTCAAAGAAGCTGGCGCCGCTCTCTGCCGCAATCCACTTGGCTAATGTTGTCTGCAGATAAACCCTAAACCCTAAACCCTAAACCCTAAACCCTAAACCCTGATAAACCCTTTTAAATAATTTGTTGAGTAGATTTAGTTGTTTTGCTAGGGTAATTATTTATTTTAACTAATTAATTATTAATTAATCAATTAAAATAAATAATTATTATTTATTTTATTTAAACATTTATTTATTTACATTTATTTACATTAACTTTTTCCTATTTGTATTTAATTTATTAATTTATATTTTAAGAAAATATAACAAGTTTATTTATTTATTTTAATTAACTTATTTAATATTATTTATTAATTAAATAATTAATAAAAAGATATATATATATATATTTATTTATCTGTAAATTAATTAGTTAATTATTTTTATTAATATAAAC
>NW_013547205.1:5000-10000 GCF_000499425.1 Eimeria acervulina
CCGCCTGCAGCTTCTTTTGAGCTGTCGTTCTTGTGGAAGTATACTAAACCCTAAACCCTAAACCCTAAACCCTAGGATCTGAACCTTCCATAGTATTATAAACGCTCTATAACTTTGACCCTTAAACCCAGTCTCAGCAAAGAATTGTTAGAAATGCATGCATTTAGTTCTTTTGTTTAGATCCCTTGAACGAAAACCCTAAACGCTAAACCCTAAACCCTAAACCCTCGGGGGGTGTTAATGGGGCCACTGGTGGGGCCCCCCTGTAGAGCTGAGCGGCTGCTGGGGCTGCGTAAAAAGATAATTAAAAAGACAGAAGAAGATTTGTTTTAATGTTTAAAACGATAAAACTTGAAGAATAACTATTATCCGCTAAAAACCCTAAGCCCTAAACCCTAAACCCTGTCGCTCTTGTCGTCTGTATCTGCAGAAGTCTGAATGTTTGTCGTGATGGAATACAAACACTGAATAAAGAACTGCAGTAAATTTGTTTACCTTTTGTTTATTTATTGAAACACAAACAATAAATCTTTAAACAAATAAATAAATAAATAAATAATAATAATCTTCTTTTTTAAATTGTTTTCTTACTGTTTATTATTTCTGTGAGGGTTTCTTCTGTCTGTCTTATTTTGCCTGCTGCAGAATTCTCCGTGCATGAAGAACGGAGGGGGTTTCTGGGAGTGCATGCGGAATGAAGATTGGCGCGAAGTGACGGTGGAGTGTTTGGCTCTGAAGAAGACGTACGCCCAGTGCAGAAGAAACCTCCTCAACCCTTCTCTTAAAATGAGAGGAAATATGTTGCACAGATAGAAGTAAAGAGCCGTGTGAATATAATAAACAGATTTTTAATTCAATATATTTTCTTCTAGCGAAGAAATTGATTATATTTTCATGTTTCTGTACTCCAGTGCCGGCGGAAACGCGACCCGAAACGCTGCGAGAAATGGGAGGTAAATAACCACTTAAGGAGTCTTCTTGAGTGGAAGAGGGAAAACAAAGGCATTCTCTCTGCATTTCACTGATACAAAACCCGAAAAGAAAATTAATGAGGCGCTAATCGTGCAGCTTTCCACCGTCAGTTGTTCGGGTGTATCTGCACCTCTTGCAGAAACCAGCCTACCACCATTCGCATTTCATGAAAATTTGATGTTCAAATCTATTTTTCTCTGAATATCAATCGTTAACAAAAAGTAATATAATCTCTTATAGTAGTTAACTGTGAATTTTTAATAAAAATTTTTCGCATTTCGGTTTCCCCCGTTTGCGCCTCCGGCGCTTTCCCGGCTTACAAAAAAAGCCAAAGTTGAATTTTTTGCATTTCAATGCAACTTAATTCAACCTTTTTACACTTAATGCAATTTACTTCTGTTGTATTGCATCTTATTGACTTTTTTATATTTATTTATACGGAACTAAATACACCTTTATAACGGCATTTTCCCAATGTATTGAGTGCAGCTCACTTCAACTTTGCTGTATAATTCAATTCAACTTTACCCCATATTTCAACGGCTTTGCTTGATTAAAGTGCAAATCTGTCTGGCTTTGTTGCATATCATTGCCCCGTAGACGAAGCATACAGCCACCCACAACCGCTGGGGCCTCTCTGTGTAGAAACATAAAAAGATACAAATAAAAGACAGCTGCTGCATCTGTACATAAATAGGAGGAGAGGGCGCGAGGCGAATATGGGGTGTACGTACACCGAGGCGTTTCTCCCAGCAACTAAAGAAACTTTGTATTTAATGCTCTCAAAAAATTAAGCTTTATCTCTTTATTCTTGCACCTTTGTCATGCTTATTAGCTGCAAGATGGCTTTGCTGGCTCTGCCCCCCGAGTGGAACTGCACGTCTTCTGCAGCTTTTTCAATATCAGGCTGCAGCATAAAACCTGCATGCTCTCTCTTATCTATCCGCAGCAGCACCGGTGTTTGAGCTGGCGGCCCAAGGGGCCCCTGCGTAACGTAGTGGGGGCCCCGCAGAGCAGCAGAGTCTCCTGCAGCAGCAGCTTCAGGTGATAAAACACCAGCAGGAAGCTGCAGCAGAAAGAAGAAAGAAGCTGCACGCTTGTCGTATAAGGGGGGCAGAGGCAGCAGCACATCAGCAGCACCACGCAGATCAACCCCAGTCTCCTCCAGTAGCTCTCTCACAGCAGCAACACGTGCCCACTCCTGCAGCAGCAGCTGCTGCTGCAGCAAGTGCTCCCGCTGCAACTCTGGCTGCTGCTCCTGCTGCTGCTGCACCCGGTTTTCTATGGCAGCAGCAACAGCCTGCTGCATCTGCTGCAGGTCGATAATGCGTCCGCAAAATTTTATGTTTGTTGCTGCTTCTTCTTTTATCTCACTCCCTGTCTCTCTTTGCTGCTGATCTGCATGCAGCGCTATGCTCTGCTGTCTCTGTTGCTGCTGCTGCTGCTGCTGCTGCTGCTGCTGCTTGCGTCGCTGAGAAGCAACAGGAAAATCTCCCCAGTCTGCATGCCCCCCAGGTAGTTGAAAGTACCCTTTCATCTCTCCTTGGGGTGTACGTACAGCTTGTTTTGTTTTTTCTTTGTCTTTAAACATTAACAATAAGCCTCCACCAACTATCTCACATAAAATAAAACCCCTCAGGTTCCGCATGCGGCCTTTTGCTTCTCCGCGTAGAGCAGCAGCAGCTTCTTCCTGCAGCAAAGCAGCAGGAAGCGGGGACAGGGGGATCGAAGCAGCAGCAGCAGCAGCTGCTGCTGCTGTTGCTGCTGCTCTCTCCTCTGGAGGAGGGTTAAACTGCCCCCAAGTCTCTTGTAAGAACATTGCAAGCGGTAGCAGCAGACAAAATGCTGTTGATAGAGCTATACACCAGCTGCCGTGTTTGTTGCTGCAGCGGTGAATGCTGCGGACCGTGCTGCAGATTCTGCTGCTGCTGCACCTGTTGTTGTTGTTGCTGCTGCTGCTGCTGCAGTTATGCGTCTCTAACAGTGGCTCCCGCATCTGCAACACCTCGTGCTGCTGGCTGCGTGTCAGGGTAAGAAGTTTGCTGCTGCTGCTGCTGCAGCATCTGCGGCTGCTTCTGCTGCGGCTCCCGCCTCTGTCAATAACTTGGCTTCTGCTGCTGCTTCTGCTGCTGCTGCTGCTGCTGCTGTGCTCCAGTTGCTGCTGCTGCTGCTGCTGCTGATGCTGTTGGTGTTGTTGGTGCTGTTGCTGCTGCTGCTGTTCTCCCCTTACAGACTGTGTACGGTGTGCAGCCATTAGATGCGAGACATAGCGAGCATACGAAGTGTCTGATGAGTATTTGAATTAATATTTTAAATAGAAGATAAAAAAGAAATAAGTTGAACAAAAGAAGAAAAAGTTTGAGGTAGAGGCGCTGCATGCGAGTGTAGCAGCACAAGAGCGCAGTTCGTTAGATAATTTTGTGGGTTGTGTTCGTTTATGTCTGTTGTTTATATTAATATTAATATTAATATTATTTAATTCTTTATTTCTTTTTATTATATTATTATGTTTTGCTGCTCTTCTTCACCCGCCCAAGCCTTCCTTTTGAGCTAATTAAGCAGCGCCTATAGCTTGCAATCTTAGGGCTGCTAAATGTCTTGTTCTGCTCTTTGTTAGGGTTTAGGGTTTAGGGTTTAGGGTTTTGTATGGGAGTTTGCTGAAAGACCGAGGAGCTGCAGGCTGCACTGGGCCTCTCCTTAGCGGTGTAGGGGTTGTCAGGGTTTAGGGTTTAGGGTTTAGGGTTTGTGTTGCGTATGGTGTCTGTGGCGGTTTCTGACGGGTGGGTGAGGGTTTAGGGTTTAGGGTTTAGGGTTTAGAGGTCCTAAGGGGCAGCGCCATGCGCCTTTTCGCCCTATCTGCTGCCTCCCCGGAGCCGCAGCAGCTGCAGCAGCTCGTCAGCAGCTGGACACGTTGCGAGCGTCTGTGTGCTGCTGCTGTTGCAGAGCGCATGCAGAAGGATTCAGGTGTTGTAGCAGCAGCAGAGGCAGCAGCAGCTGCTGCAGAAGCAGGAGCAGCAGCACAAGGAGCAGCCGCCCTGCAGCAGCTGCAGCACCAGCAGCAACTTCTCAACGCTGCTCAAGCTAGAGCAGCAGCAGCTGCAACGAAAACAAATCTGCTGCAGAAGCAGTGCGCAGACATATGCCTGCAGCAGCTGGCGCATCTGCTGCCTGAAGCGTAAGCAGCAGCAGCAGCAGCAGCAGCAGCAGCAGCAGCGGCAGCAACGGAACCGCAACAGCAACAATAGCAATAACAACAGCAGCAGAAACAACAGCAGCAGCAGCTTTAGCATCAGCAACAGTAGCAGATCCAGCAGCATCAGCAACACCAACAGCAGCAGCAGCAACAGCAACATCAACAGCAGCAGCGGCAGCAGCATTAGCAGCAGCATCATCATCATCAGCATCAGCAGCATCAACAGCATCAGCATCATCGTCAGCAGCAGCAGTATCTGCATCAGCAGTAGGAGCAGCAGCATTACCAGCAGCAGCAGCATCAGCAGCAGCAGCAGCAGCAGCATTTGAGAATGCCTCGAGGGAGGAAGGGTCGACGCACAATAGCTGTCTGTGTGCCGTCTGCTGCTGCTGCTGCTGGGGGGCAGAGGTGTACTGCAGCAGAAGCAGCAACAGCATTATCTTGGCTTGGTGCTTCAGATGCTGAGAAGCAAGCAGCAGCAACAGCAGCAGCAGCAGCAGCAGCAGCAGCAACAGCAGCGGGCATCCTTCCCCTCGGAGCGCGGGGGGGGCGCCAGGGCCGCTTCTCCCCGCAGTCAAGAAGCAGCAGAAGTGCAGCAGCAGCAGCAGCAGCAGCAGCAGAAGAGGAAGATGCTGCTCCCTCCCCTGCGCGTACTGTTGATGATGAAGAAACATTAGCAGCAGCAACGAGAGCTGCTGCTGCTGCAAGTGAAGCAGCAGCAGCAGCAGCAGCAGCAGCAAACAGTGCAGCAGCAGCAGCAGCAGCAGGGCCGGGCGGATCGCCCCAAAGCCGCAGCAGCAGACAACTACGGCGCGAGTATGTTGCTGCTGCTGCT
>NW_013547205.1:15000-18616 GCF_000499425.1 Eimeria acervulina
TGCTCTTGCTGCTGCTGCTGCTGTTTCTACAACAGTTACTGGTTGGGTTTTTGCTGCTGCTACTGCTGATCCTGCATGTGCTGCTGCCTCAGCCTGTACTGCAGCAGGCACTGCTGCCTCAACTTGTGCTGCTGCTGCTGCTGCTGCTGCTGCTGCTGCAGGTTGCGTCTGTTCTGATGGATGCAGAGGGCTGTGTGTTGATTTGCGGCAGTGCACACCCCATGCCTTCTCAAGTAGAGTCGGAGTTGCTGCTGCTGCTGCAGCAGCAACGACAACTGCAGCAGCAACACGCGCAGCAGCTGCTGCAGTATAAGAAAAAGAAAGGCAGATATATATGCGACACCTGGCAGTAGAAAATTTAACTCTAAGAACCTCCTCTTTAATTTGTTTGCTTCGTTTGTGGTGTATGTACACTGGGAGAATGCATGCCAAGCCTCAGAAGGCCGCTGCTGCTGTTGCTGCTGCAGCAGCAGCTGCTGCAGCAGCAGCCGTTAGGAACTGGTGTGTTGCTGCTTGTGCTACACCTGCTGCTGTTAGAGTGCAGCAGTAGCAGCAAGCTGCGGCTGTTGCTGCTGCTTGAGCAGAAGGGTGCTGCAGCCTGTGCTGCTGCTGGCAGTTAGATGCCTTATGGATAAGCGTTGGGCTGCTGCATCAGCTGCTGCTGCTGCTGCAGTTTAGTATGCTGCTGCTGTAGCGGTAAGGAGAAGGCAAGCAGAAGAGACCCTCTGCAGAGTTGCACCAACAATAATATTTATTATTTACAGTGTAAAACAAACATATTATTTGTTTATTATTTAATTAGAATATAAGTAAATAATAAAAAATAGTAATATCGAGATAATAGACAAACTCAGTAAAAAGGTTTAAGGGCCTCAACTATTATATTTTTCTCCTGTTGATGCCGCTCTTTTTCGTTGTATATACCCTCTTAACTGCAACTGTCTCTATTACGCCTCAGTATGCATAGAAATGCATTGTTATAAATATTTATATATATAATAAATAAATATATATATATATATATAAATGTATATATATATATATATGCGTCGGCTGTTTATTGTTATTTGTTGGTGTTGAATGAATGAGAAATACCTGCAGAATGCGGCAAACATCTGCTGTTTTGCTCTATACACAGCTAAGGGACCGCGTTGTTAGAGTATATTTCATATATAATATTATATATATGTATATATATATATAATATAATTGGTGACGCGTTTTCGGATTAAAACCTCCTTAATGTTTAAAAAGGCAAATATACTCTTTTAGAAAGATAGATTACGATAATGAGCCTGCAATAGCTGAATGAAAGACAGATAGATATTTCTCCAGGCAACTAAGACTAAGAACTGTGTGTAGTTGAATGAATAAAGGGTCAAACCCCCGTCTTTTAAAAAGAGAGGGGTAGTGATATTTCTATTACCTGTTTAATACTCTGCACACAGATGAGATGGAGAGCAGTGTCTGCATGCGAAGCGATAATTTCCTTTCCAGTGGAATAAAGTCGAATTGAGGCTCAGTGGAATACAATAAAGCCATTATAGTGCAATAAACTTACTTTGAATTCCATCTTTCTGCAATAAAGCTGAGTTGAGTATGATAGAGTCTCTAGAATGCAATAGAGTTGAACTAAGGTGCATTATAAGGCAAATAGTTGAATTCATTTGCAACAAAATGCAATAGAGGGGCTGCGAGCGTTGTTATTATAGGCCGAAAAGGCAACAGAAAACTTGGGGTGCTGTTGCGCCTTTCATAGCTTCTTCGCATACTGATTCAACTCCAGACTTGCAAAAGGGTGAAAACGAGAGAAAAGAAACACTCTAATAAATTTCTCGGAGTTGGTAAGAGAAATCATATTATTTTATTTATTACTGATTGTTCAAAAAGATTTGAACATAAAATTTTCATGAAATGCGAATGGTAGTATGCCGGTTTCTGCAAGAGCTGCAGATACACCCGAACAACCGGTGGAAAGCTGCACGACTAGCGCCTCATTAATTTTCTTTTCGGGTTTTGTATCAGTGAAATGCAGAGAAAATGCCTTTGTTTTCCCTCTTCCACTCAAGAAGACTTCTTAAGTGATTATTTATTTACCTACCGTTTCGCAGCAGCGTTCGCCGGTCGCGCCTCCGTCGGCACTGGAGTACAGAAACATGAAAAGATAATCATTTTCTTCGCTAAAAGAAAATATACTGAATTAAAAATCTATATTCATTATATTCACACGGCTCTTTACTTCTATCTGTGCAACATATTTCCTCTCATTTTAAGAGAAGGGTTGAGGAGGTTTCTTCTGCACTGGGCGTACGTCTTCTTCAGAGCCAAACACTCCACCGTCACTTCGCGCCAATCTTCATTCCGCATGCACTCCCAGAAACCCCCTCCGTTCTTCATGCACGGAGAATTCTGCAGCAGACAGCAACAAGAAGTACACAGCGATCAAAACACAACAAAAGACAGACAGAAGAAACTCTCACAAAACCCAGAAGCACTAAGAAAACAATTTAAGAGGGGATTACTAAAACCCTAGCACCAACCCACCTGCATGCAGGCCGCGAGGTCGTCACGAATTTTGCTGCAGGAATTTGAAGCCTCGCGGTGCTCCGCCTCCGGCCCCACGCGGAGAGACATTCCTTCGAAGATCCTCTAAACCCTAAACCCTCTAAACCGTGAACCCTCTAAACCCTAAACCCTTGAAACCCTTAACCCTCAGCTGCAGCTTGGGTCTCAAACGGCTGGATGAGGGGTAAGGTGGCTCATAGGAGTCAATCGGCCGCAATAGAGATAAAAGGGAAGAGACGGAGAGCAGACGGCCTCACAGAAGGAGAGGCAAATAAGGTAAGCAGTTAGAATTTCTTAATATCTGTTATAACATATAATAAACTTATTTTGTTTTGCTCGCTGCGGTGTATCAGCGAAGGAAAGGGAAAGACGAAGCAGACACCAGAGAAGAATCTTCTTCTTTTACTCTTCTCTTCATTTAAAACCCCGAAAGACAGATTTAATTTTCTTGATTGTGCTGGCGGTGAAGCCAGCAATAACTGCAAAAAACCGCAAAAAACGAAAAGCGAGGAGGCAAGCGAATGAAACTCTGTAATTAGCAGACAATTAGACGTCAATAAACTCAAACAAAACAAATAATTAGATAAATAAACAAAGAAACGGAAAGGAAACAGGAAAAAGAAGAAGAAACAAACAAAAGATATGCAAGCGATTCAGCGGCTCTTCACCTTACCCATTCTTCTTGCAGGTAAATGCGTCTTCTTATTTTACTCTATTTCATGCTTTAAATCAGCACATTAAATAAAATAATAACTTTAATTAATTCTTTATACAACAACAGCAAACTTTCCTCTCAAGCAGACGAAGAAGAGGCGGGGGCCCCCTAAAGCGCATTGCTGGGGGCCCTCTGAGCTTTTCTGCTGCAGCGGCATGGCTGATGATAATTACTTTTTGTATGTCTTATATTTATATTTTTTTTTCAAGAAAATAAAGGTTTTAATATGTAAAATATTAAATAATATATACTTGTAATTCAATAATTAAAACCGACAACGGCAGGATTCGAACCTACGCGGGCAGAACCCAATGCCTTAGCAGGGCACCGCCTTAA
>NW_013547204.1:0-19173 GCF_000499425.1 Eimeria acervulina
TATATATATATATATATATATATATATATATATATATATATATATATTGGGGTGTATTGGCAGCCGTGCGCATGCGCATATCAAATATATTTCTTCGAAAGCAAGCAAAAAGAATTTGTTAGAGTGAAGCTGTCTGTACACCGCAGCAAAATGCATGTAAGCAGCAGCAGCTGCTGCTGGAGCTGCCGTAGACGACAGAGACAATTAGAGAACAATCAATAGATTAGCAGCAACAGCAACATCTACTATTAAACCTGCAGCTGTTCTAGCAGCAAACGCATGCACCGCTTCTCTTCTGCTGCTGCTCGCATGCATTCTGCAACCAACTTTGAAGCCTCGCCGCACAGTCGCCGACGCACACGTCGGGTCTCCTCGACAGCTGGGGACTGCTGGTGCTGCTGCTGCTGCTGCTGCTGCTGCTGCTCTTGTTGTTGTTGATGCTGCCGTTGTTGCTCCTTCTCCACAGGCCTTCCGTCCTTCAGCAGCAGCCCCATTCTCCGCTCCTGTATGCTCCGCTGTTTTTGCTGCTGCTGCTGCTGCTGCTGCTGTTGCAGAGTTGCTGCTGCTGCAGCCAGCACCCGAGGCAGCACTGGGGTCCCCCAAGAGTGCATTTGAGGGGTAGATAACAATCGACACACGGAGTAAGGAAGGACCAATGGACCATTCTTTGTTGCTGCAGCTGCAGCAGCTGCTGCAGCGGTGCGCCGTGCGGCTCTAACTGCAGCAGCAAACACTTCTTCCAAAGACGGCGCCTCCCCCTCTTTCTGCTGCTTCCACGAATCAGCAGCAGCGGCAGCAGCAGTCGCAGCAGCACCAGCCAGCTGAACCACCTGCGACAATCCCGAAGCCTTGCTGTACGCTCGGCGAAGCAACCGCATGATGTCTTGCTGCTGCTGCTGCTGCTGCTGCTGCTGCATCGACCGTGCTAGCTCATAGAGGGCGTCAGTGTCTGCGGAGGGGAAACAACCTGCCAGTGCAGCAACAGAAACGGCTTGCTGCTGCTGCTGCTGCTGCTTCGTGTGCTGGAGCCTGAATTGGAGGCCCAGCAGCCACTCTGCAGGCGGCAGCTGCCATAAGCTGCTGCTGCAGCTATGCAGCAACCCTGCTGCTGCTGCTACTCCCGTACGAAACGCCTCCACAGACACCGCAGGATCAGCAGCAACCCGCGCCACAGGGCCTGCTGCTGCAGCAGCAACAAGCTGCTCAAGACAACCTTCGACACCAAGCTGCCGCTTGTGGCTCTGTTGCTGCTGCTGCACTTCTTCGTAGAGGCGTTCTTCAATTGACCTTCTCGCGCGTGCAGCAGCAGCAGCAGCAGCAGCACCAACCGCCCGATCCCACATTCTAGCCCAGCCTGATAGCAGCACCTGCTGCTGCTGCAGCAGCATCGGCTGCTGACGCAGCAACGCCTTTAGCTGCCTCTCCTGCTGTAGTCCCTCCCACGGGTCTAAGGCAAGACACTGCAGCAATCCCCGCGTAAGCGGCAGCGCGTTGCGCATGCAGCAGCATGAGCACCTGTTGCTGTCGCTGCTGCTGCTGCTGCTGTCGTTAGCAGCTGAGGGAACAACAGCAATACACCGAACCCGGAAGCATGCTGCTGCATGTCGGAGCCTGGAGACAGCAGAAAAGCAGCAACAAAGCCACACAAACATCAGCAAACTCTGCAGCTCCCTAGGCTGCTGCTACTGCTGCAGTTGCTTCTACGGTGCTCGTGCTGCAGCTTAGGCTGCTGCTGCTGCTTCTGCTGCTGCTGCTAGTTTTGCAGGGTTTTTCTGCTTACTCTGGGAGCAAGGAAGAAACGGCATGCAGGAGTTCAGCCCGCACAGCTGCGCATACACTGCGCACTTCGTCATCTACGGAGACAGCGAGGTGCTGCTGCTGCTGCTGCTGCTGTTGCTGCTGCTGGCCTTGGGCTGCAGCACCGCATGACGCAGAAGCCCCCGCTGCAGCTGCTGAAGAGACATTGTAAAACAGCCTCTGCGGCAGAGAGAGAGCAAAGACAACGCACAAAACAGCAGCGCCATCCTGCTGCTGCTGCTGCTGCTGCTGGTTGTGGAGCTTGACAGCGTGTGCTATCTCCGCTGCAGCTGCTGCCCACTGCTGCTTGGCTGCTGAGTCTGCTGCAGCGCTCGCGCTGCAGTCAGTTGCACAAGACGGGAGCTGCACGATGGGGGGAGACATATTATTGCAAACGCCACACGGCTTATCAGCAGCAGCATCTGCTGCTGCTGCTGCTGCTGCTGTTCCGTTGCTGGGTAGAGCCACAAGGAAAGGCAGCGGCAGCAGCAGCATGGCGGCCCCGCCAAGGGCTTCCCTTTCCTCCAGGTTGTAGCTGTCCTCTTGTTCTCGTGCTGCTGCTGTTGCAGCAACAGGAGCACCTGCTGCTGCTGCTTCTAAGGCCCTTCCTGCTGCAGCTGTCTCCTCGCCCCTGCCGGTTATTGCATGCAGCCCACAGTAAAAAGGCAGCGGCTGTGGGGCCCGGGGGACTGAGAGCTGCTGCTGCGGCCAGAGCAGCAAATAGCCTGCAAGCGCCTCCTTCCCTCCTGCTGCTGCTGCAACGTTGCTGCGGAGCAGTACGGGAGCCGAAGTGCTGCTGCTGCTGCTGTTGTTCCTGCTGCGGCTGCTGCCACACGCAACTGCTGCAACAACTCGCAGCAGCAGCGCCTCCACTGCCGAAGAGCGACGGCTAAAGAACACAGCCTTGAAGAAGACGCGGGGAGGGACAAACCGCTGCTGCTGCTGCTGCTGCTGTTCCTGCTGCTGCTGGTTTTGCTGCAGCGTGCAGTGGGGCAGCTGCAGATCAGCAGCTAGAAGAGCATCAAGAACAGCGGGCGGCATCGCTGCAGCAGCAGCAGCAACAGCAGTGGCAAGCATGACCGAGAGGGGTTGCTGCGGCAACTCCGTCTGCTGCTGCAGCAGCAGCAGCAGCAGCTCCTCTGATGATCTCAGCGCATATAAGGCCCTTTCTGAATCCTCACTAACACTGACAGTTTGTGTTAGTGCAATCGCTCTCGCTGGTTCTGCTGCTGCTGCAGCAGGAGCTGCTGCTGCTGCTGCTGCTGTTGCTGCTTCCTTTGCTGCTGCAAGAGCGTCTGGGCCCCTTGCCTGGGTCTGCTTCACCTCTGCGTCCGAACTACTGCTGCACTGCTGCTTCTCCTGCTGCTGCTGTTGTTCCTGCTGCTGCTGCTGCTGTTGCTGCTGCTGCGTTGCAACTGCTTCTTCCTGAACTTCAACTTCTTTAGGGGCGGAGGGGGCAGGCGCCATACTGCAGCTCGCTGCGGTCTTAGCTGCGGGAGAGCCGTCAGTAGCTGCTGCAACAGGAGCTTCTGCTGCTGCTGCTGCTGCTGCTGCGGTGGGTGTTGCTGCAGCAGACGCAACACAAGCAACATTGAGCATGCATGTTTAACGCTCGCAGCACTCTGCAGTGTACGTACAGCTTTAAGTGTGGGGCGCAGCTGCAGCCAGCTGCTTCTTCTTACCGCTGTCTCTGCGCTTCCGTCTCCATTTACGAAGGCCCACAATACCAGGAAGTGTCTCCTCGAGCTCCACTGCAGCAGCAGCAGCTGTCTCTTCATCGGCTGCTGCATCTTCAGGTGTACGTACACTCCAGGCGGGTGAGCCGTGCTGCTGCGCTGCAGCAGCAGCAGCTGCTACTGCACTGGTGCTGCTCCTCGAAGCAACTGGTGCAGCAGCAGCTCGAACTGAAGGCGAACGTCCGCAGGAGTCTCTGCTTGCTGCTGCTGCTGCTTCCTCTTCTTCCTGAGAGACATCACCGCCGTGCTGCTGCGTGCCGTCAGCAGCAGCAGCAGCTGCTGCTGCCGTCGTTGCTGCTGCTGCATCCGCTGCTTCACTAGGAGTCAGCGGCTCTCTTGAAGCCTGGATAGATGGGCGTCTCGGGCTTGCTGCAGTCGTCTTTGATGTCACTGCTGTTGCTGCTGCCGTCGTTGCTGCTGCTGCTGCTGCTGCTGCCTCTGCCGGTGTGCGTGCACTCTCTCCTGCAGCAGGTCCACGGAGTGGGCTCCCTTTCGCTGCTGCAGTATCAGGATCAGCCGCAGCAGCAGCAGCAGCAGCAGATGGTTCCGTACCAATGGAAGGAGAGACCCGCAGCAATTCCTGCTGCTGCTGTGCAGGCGGCGGCCACACGAAAGTGAGCGGCGGCTTTTGCTGCTGCTGCTGTTGCTGCTGCTGCTGTTGCTGCTGCCGTTGCTGTTGCTGCGCTTCGTCCTGCTGGGGCTGCGCTACTGGGCGTTGTTGCCCCTGCAGCAGCATTTGCTGCTGCTGCTGCTGCTGTGGCTGCATGCTCTGTGCTGCTCCGTGGGGCGTTTGCATGCGCTGCGCGCTGTCGGGTAAACCAAAGACGAATCCTCCCGCTGCTGCAGGAGTTGATACAACATGAGAGGGTTGCTGCTGCTGCTGCTGCTGCTGCTGCTGCCTGAGTTTGAGCTGCTGCAGCCTTCTTAGCTTTCTCAGCTCCTCCTCCTGCTGCTCATCCATGCGCTGCTCCTGGTTCTGCTGTTGCTGCTGCTGCACTGCCCTGTGCTGTTTGAAATAGAAAGCCTTACTGAGTTCAGCTGCGCACGGTCTCAATTTCTGTTGCTGCTGCTGCTGCTGCTGCGCAGCAGCAGCAGCAGGGTAGTCTGGGTCGAGCAGCTGCTGCCTTGAGAGGTAGCTGGGAGGCCTAAGATAAGCTGAGGGGGCCCTGGGCCCCTTTGCTTTTTTGTATGAAGTGAGATCTTGAAGGAGACTCTTATCTGTCTCCTCCAGCAAACAAACGGAGGCCCCTCGAGGAGACACCGTCGTGCGGATGCCGTAAGCTGCTAGAAATGCAGGAAACATGTCGCCTGCAGCAGCAACAGCAGCAGCAGTAGAATAATCAACAGCAGCAGCAGAATCAGCATGATCATCATCATCAGCAGCACCATCAGCAGCGGAATCATCAGCAGCAGCAGGATCAGCAGCAGCAGCAGAATCAGCAGCACCATCATCATCAGCAGCAGAATCGGAAGCAGCAGCAGCAGTAGAATCAGCAGAATCATCAGCAGCAGCAGAATCAGCAGCAGCAACAGAATCAGCAGCAGCAGAAACAGCAGCAGCAGCTGACTGTCTTCTCCGTCGAAGCCCAGGAGCATGGAGAGGCGCTCTGAAGTGATAGGGTTGCGGGAGCCGCCAGTAAGTCTGCTTAAGACAAGAGCTGCTAGGAATCGAACGCGCGCGAAGGGTAAGAATTTGTGCAGCAGCAAACAAAGTAAGTAAGGGCCTTCGCGCATTAGCCTGACATATCTTCGTAGGTCTAAAGCCTTTGATGCTCTATAAGCCTCTAAAGCAAACCGTACAGACGGATCTTGCTGCAGCTGCTGCGGCAGCCGCTGCAGCAGAGACACCAGAGCTGTGTCGCTTGCTTCTTGCGATAGCAGCATTAATAATCTAAACCCCCAGAACTCCCCTTCATACGGGCTGCTATAAACTAGCAGGTCAAGGAGGGCCTTAGCATCTTTCTCAGTAGCTCTTCCATCTTCCCCCCCTGCAGCAGCAGCAGCAGCAGCAGCAGCTGCTGCTGCTGCTGCTGCTGCGTCGCGTCTGCTGCGGAAGGCGCGCGCAGCCTCGTACCCCTGCATCAGTTTATCTAAACATGTCTGCATAAGGCCGTGGTTAGAGACAGAGTCAAAGCCAGGGGCCCCTGCAAGCAACTCTTCTGATAGCACAAGGAAACGAAATGATATTTCAAGTGTCTCTATTGAAGCTCGATGAGGAGACACATGCTGCACCGTTAGCTCCTGCCAACATGCACGGAGACGGTCTCTTAGAAAGTTATATACATCCATATATGTATACGGCCGAGCTCGAGGAAACAGATACTCCTTACGAGGCAACACCTGCTGCTGCTGCTGCTGCTGCTGCTGCTGCTGCTGCTGCTGGGGGCCATTGGTTAGGTCAGCATCTGCAAAGTAGGTGAGAAGCGCATGCACAGCCCTTCGACACCAAACTGCTGGGCGGGTGTCTGACTGCTTAAACGGCTTCCCAGCGTCGCTGCGGCGAAACGAAGAAAACGCCAGGTGTACGTTCACCTGCAGCAGCAGCAGCAGCAGCAGCAGCAGCAGCAACAGCAGAGAAGCAGCAATAGCATAGCGACGTCACGAATCGAGCACTGTTACCTCCTAAACATTTGGCTAGCTAGCCACACTTGTCCTTGGGTGTTGGATAGCTAGCTAGCTAGCTAGCTAGCTAGCTAGCTAGCTAGCTAGCTAGCTGCCTCTTGAATATCTAGATATATAGCTGGCTACCTCCTCAGCATTTGACTAGCAGTCTAGCTAGGTACCTCCGCAACATTTAGCTAACTCGGTGCTGCGGCCAGCTAGCCAGCTAGCTAGCTACGTTAAGGAGACAGCTAGCTAGCTAGCTAGCTAGCTACCTAGCCATAGATGCGGTTAAGCTTTGGCTAGCTGGGCGTGGCGCTTACGATGCGGGCTTCTGGGTCTCCGGGGACAGTTGCTTCGAGGCGCTCAAAGTCTGAAGCAGTAGAAACTTGCTGCTTGTCTAACATTTCTTCTGTGCTGCAGCACCCATACAGCTGGCCTACGAAGACACCTCCTGGGGCGGGTTCTGCTGCACCAGGTGCAGCAGCAGCAGCAGCAGCAGCAGCATGCGTCGCAGCGGTAGTAGTAGACCCTCCTGTGGGGCCCTCTTGCTGCAGCTGCAGCAGCTGCTGCATTACCTGCACCCGCAGCATTAATGCATTTGCTGGAGGCTCAGACTGCAGCATAGGGTTTGCTTCGGGGCCCTCAGGAACAGGGAGAGGAGGGGGTATAGCCTTGCCCTCAGCAGCACACAACCTGCTGCGCCCGTGCACTGCTATCACACCGCTGCTGCTGCTGCTGCTGTTGCTGGTGCTGGTTGGATGGTCTCCGGCGGCTGCTGAGGAGGTCTGGGAGCTAGAGAAGAGAGGCTTCTCCTGAGGGGCCCCCCAAACAACAGAGGGCCCTGTGCTGCTGCTGCTGCGGTTAAAGGGCCCCTCAGAGACACCAAATAAGCTGCCTGTGCTTGCAGTTCTTGCTGTTGCTGCTGCTGCAGTGCCTCTTGATGCTGCTGCAGTGCTGCTCTTGCTGCGAAACAATATCCCCCCACCTTCAGGCTGCCGTTGGGGGCCCCTCGTGTCTGTTGTGTTGGGGGCCCCGCTGGCCTGGGGGCCCTGAGGGCCCCCTGTTGTCTTAAGAAATGGTGTTGCTGCAGCTGCTGTTGTTGCTGCTGCTCCAAAGAGACTGCTGCTGTGGGGACCCGATCCCAGGGCCCTCCCCCCAAACAGACCGCCCCCCACAGCAGGAGCAGCAGCAGGGGCCCCTGAAGCAACGCTGCCACCAAAGATGCTGCTGCTGGAGCCAGCAGCAGGTGCAGCAGCAGCAGGTGCAGCAGCAGAAACACCGGTACCGAATAGAGGAGTGGTGCTGCTGTTACCGTTGGGGGCCCCCGTCGTGCTGCCACCGAAGGGTGTGGGGGCCCCAGGGCCCCCTGCAGCAGCAGAAAATATGTTCTTCGAAGCAGGGGCCCCCCCTCCAAAGAGTGAGGATCCGCCTGGGGGGCCCCCCGTGAGGCCTCCAAAGAGGCTTGAGCCAGAAGCAGGAGAAGCAGCAGCAGCAGCAGCAGCAACAGGGGCCCCTCCAAAGAGAGGCGGCCGAGCAGCTGCAGCAGGGGCCCCTACTTGCTGCTGCTGAGCAGCAGCACCAAAGAGACCCCTCCCAGAGGTAGTGGAGCCCGCACTCAGTCCCACACCGAAAAGGGGGCCCCCTGGGGCCCCTGCTGCAGAGGCAGTTGCTGGGTTTGCTTCAGCAGTTGCTGCGGGTGCAGCAGCAGGAGCAGCAGCATTAGACGCAACACCAAGGCTGCCGCTGCTGTTGTTGCTGCTGCTGCTACTGGCAGCACCGAAAAGGCTCCCTACCGCTGTTGGTCGGGGGCCCCCAAATAAACCTGCTGCAGCAGAACTCTGAGATAGGGGGCCCCCCCCTCCTCCTTGACCCCACATTGAACCCGATATAGGGGCTGATAAAGCACCTGTAGTTTGTCTTGAAGCGTCTCCTTGGGTGTTGATGCTGCCAGCAGGAGCAGCAGGAGCAGCAGCAGCAAAGAGTCCCTGCGGCTTCCCTCCTCCAAAGAGACTGTTGCTGGTTCCTGCTGCAGAGCCGCTGCTGCTAAAAAGGCCGCTGCCGCCCGAAGCAGCGGGCTGCTGCTGCGCTGGTGCTGCTGCAGCTGCTGCTGCACCTGTGGGGGCCCCACTAAACAGGCTGGGGGCCCCCGTAGGGATAGCAGAGTTACCCCCAAATAGACGGCCACTGAAGGGAGAGGCAGCAGATGCAGCACCTGCAGCAAACCCACCAAAGAGAGAGGCCCCAGGGGCTGAGGGGGCCCCCTGGAGGGCCCCCTGAGGGGCCCCCTGAGAGGGAGATGGAGAGGGGTTGAAGGGGCCTCCCGGGGGCCCCTGGGTAGAAAGGGTACCAGGGGCCCCCAACATTGAGCGTCTCTGTTTAAAAAGGTATATGCAGATCCATATAAAGATGAAGAGATATCAACAATGTATCGAACGAATGCTGCTGCTGCAGCGGCAGCAGTTGCTGCAGCAGCAGAAACCACTGCAGCAACAGCAGCAGCAGCAGCTGCAGCACGGGCAGGCGACCCCTGCTGTCTGCCTCCTGCCGAACATATGCAAAAAAGAAAGAGATATAAGCTTTAAAACAAAGAAATATATACACTGGGGGCCTCTCATCTCTCTACTATCTCTGCATGCAGCAGGAGGCCCCAGCCGGGCCTACTAGGGGGCCCCATCGGGGGCCTCAGGGGCCCCCTACCCTCTGTGTTGCTGCAACCCTCGTTTAGCTTTTGTTGTTAAGGGCTTATTCTATTTCTTCCTCTTCTATTTATTCAAACAAAAGGAGCTTCCTCCTGAACATAAGGGGGCCCCCCTGTGCTGCAGGGGCCTCACAGCGTAGAAGACATGGGCCCCAGGGGGCCCCCTGCTGGGACCTTGGGGGCCCTCTACTATCTATGGGGTGGAGTGTCTCTGTCTGGGGGCCCCCAGGGGCCCTTAAGGGGCCCCCAGGTGCCCTTAGCGGCCACCCAGGGGCCCTCAAGGGAACCCCAGGGGCCCCCAAGGGGCCCCTACTAAGGGGGGCCCCTCGGGCTGGGGGCCCCCGTTGGCTGCCGCTCTGTCTTTCGCTGCTTCTGATGTCCCTAAGGGCCCCACACGGAGACACCCTTCAGGGACCCCTGCTGCTGAGCTGCCGCAAAACCATGGCTGTTGGGGACAGGAACCTCGGCATTAACAGCAGCAGCAGCAGCAGCAGCAGCGACAGCAGCAGAAGCAGCAGCCTCAAAAGCCTCCGCTGGGGCTTCATCGGACGGTGGCGGCCACTGTGCAACAACAGCAGCAGCAGCAGCAGCAGCAGCAGCACCAGCAGCAGCAGCAGCAGCAGCAGCAAGAGCAGCAAGATATACTCCTTGTATCTCCCGGACAGCCCCAATTGTTTGTCTGCAGGGAGGGGAATTCATTTCTCTCCAAGTGGGCCCCTGAGGACCTCTGCTGCTGCAGCTGCTGCTGCGGCTGCTGCTGCGGCTGCTGCTGCAGCTGCAGCAGCACCTTCAGAAACCAGGAGTGCGGCTACCACAGCCCTTGCCTCAGCAGCCACAGAAGCAGCAGCAACAGCTGCTGCTGCAGCAGCAACAGCAGCAAAAGATTTGTTTGATGCTCCAAACGAGAAGGGCGAGGCCAACGCTAGGGGGCCTCTGAGGGGTGTCTCTGTGTCTCTCAGTCCCCTCATCAGGAGAAGAGACCCTGGGGAAGAGACAAATAGTAAGCAGCAGCAGCAGCAGCAGCAGCAGCAGCACATCGATGCTTAGGCTTTAGGGGCCCTTCTTGCGTGCATGCATGCACAAGTGCTTGCATACACCCCGTGTAAGGACACCTTTGGTGTCCAGAGAGGAGACAAACAGACCCGCTTAAGAGTGTTGCTGCTGCTGTAGCTGATGTTGCTGCTGCTGTTGCACCTGCACACGTTGCTGTTCGTTTGCTGCTGCTCCAGCTGCTTCTGCTGGTGTTGTTGCTGTAGCTGTTGCTGTTGCTGTTTTTGCTGCTGCTGCTGCTGCTGCATGCAGGGATGCTGAGGGGCCCCATGCTGTATGACGCGACGGTTGTCTCTCGCCTGAAGGCAGCGGGGGCCCTTTTGGTGTCCCCTTTGCATGCGCATACATCGGCAGACAATTCCAGCAGCCAAGCACACCTGGAGGTGTCTCCTCTCCCTCCCCTGCAGCAGCGTCTCCAAGGGCCCCCACCTATAATCAGCAGCAGCAGCAGCAGCAGCAGCAGCAGCATTGGGGATTGCGGTGCGGCTAGGGAGGGGCCCCCTGGAGGGGCCCCTCAGGCGCAGCAGGGGTATAGGGTAGCATTCTCTCCTTCTAGGGGCCTTGTTAGTTTGTTTGGCTGTTTTAATGCAGCAGCAGCTGCTGCTGCAGGAGACACTGCAGCAGCAGGAGGAGACACTGCAGCAGCAGGAGGAGACAGTGCAGCAGCAGGAGACAGTGCAGCAGCAGGAGGAGACAGTGCAGCAGCAGCTACGGGGGCCCCTCAAGGCCGATCGCCGCTACTTAGGGCCTCCTGGGGGGCCCCTGGGTTGTGGCTGTGCAGCAGCAACGTGGGGCTGCTGCAGCGGCTGCTGCATGCACTGGGGGGCCCTGACCCTGCAGACTTTAAATCTGTTTGCTTCCACAGGGATCTTAAAGATGAAGAAGAAGGAGGGGGAAGCAGCAGCAATAAAGAAGAGAGACAAACAGAGACAGAAAGGAGACACTCGTTATGCAAACGAGCTGCATGGCTGCAAGTTAGGGACACCACAACTGCAACAAAAACAAAAGAGGGCCTTACCCCTCAGCAGCTGCAGCAGCTGCAGCAGTTGCAGCAGCTGCGGCAGCAGCAGGACGGGGGAGAGCAGCAGCAGCAGCAACAGCAACCTCCAGTGGTTTGTCTCTCTAAAGAGACACTTGAGCAGGCAACCGTTGGGCTGTCTCTGCTGCAGTGCTGCGAAGCAGCAACTCTCCTGCTGCGGCTTGGCGAGGGGGCCCCTCAGGGGCCCCCCGTATATAAAGGGTGAGGGTTTAATCTACAGGATGAAGGACGATGACGAACAGCAGCAACAGCAGCAGCAGAAGCAACAGCAGCAGCAATAGCAGCAGCAACAGCAGCAGCAGAAGCAACAGCAAAACAAGAGACTCGTTCTGGTGTTTGTGTGTTGGGGTGTCGCAGGCAAGCACAGAGCTCTAAAGAAAACGCTGAGTTGCATCAGCAGCAGCAACATGAGCAGCAGCAGCAACAAGAGCAGCAGCAACAGCAGCAGCAGCAGTGCTTCAAGATGAGGGTGGTGGAGGACAGGGCACGAGGCCTCAGCCCCGAAGTACAATTTAAAATGCTGTTAGGTGAGACAGACAGAGACAAAAGGAGACAGCACATTGAGAGAGACAATAAAAAGAAAATAAGGAGACAGATATAGTAAAAAGAGAGTAAGGAGAGAGAGACAATAAAAAGAGAGTAAGGAGACAGAGACAATAAAAAGATAGTAAGGAGACAGATATAATAGACAGAAAGTAAGGAGACAGAGACAATAAAAAGAGACAAAGAATAAACAAACAGAGACAATAAAAAGAGACAAAGAATAAACAAACAGAGACAATAAGGAGCGACAAAGAATAAACAAACAGAGACAATAAGGAGCGACAAACAAAAAGCAAACAGAGACAATAAAAGGAGACAAACAACTAAGGCAATAAACAGAGACAAACAACACACAGAGTAAACACAGACAGACAAAGGAGATAAACAAGCAAGACAAAAACAGAGGAGACAAACAAGTGCAGCAGACAAAGGAGACAAACAAATGAAGAAGACGAAGGAGACAAAAGAATAGAGAGACAAACAGCATAAACAACACAGAGAGAGAGACAGGCACAGCTAATATTTACACAAAAGAGAGACACACACGAGAGATGCAGCAGGAGAACAACAAACAGAAAAAGGAGACAAACAAATAAAAAAGAGAGACAAACAAACAACAGAGACAAACAGACAGCAGAGACAAACAAACAAAAGGCAAAGACAAACAAAGAAGAGAGACAAACACAGAGCAGAGACAAACAGACAGCAGAAGCAAACAGACAGCAGAGACAAACACCAAACGGAGACAAACAAAACAGGGAGACAAGAAAAGGAGACAGCATAGAAAAAACAACACATACAAAAACTCAAGAGGCAGAACGGAGACAGTTTATTTGGGGTGTACGCGCAGCTCTAAAGAGACACCTGGAGACACACAGAAGTACACAGCACTCATAGTTTAAGAAGGAGACAGGCAACGTTATAAGGCCTTAACAAGTACAGCATTCAGGAGGAGACACTAAAAATATTCTTAGTGTAGCTTTATCTTTGTCTCCTTCTGCTGTCTCTGCATCGCCTTGCTGCTGCTGCAGGAGGGACAATCCTAAGAGACCCCACAAAAGCCTCTTTGCTGCAGCGAGCAAAAGAAGCAAAGTGGGCCCTGCACCACCACCTTCAACGCCTGTTCAAAGAGGCTGACCTTCTCCTCCACTTCGCAGGGGCCCCTCCCCCTGGGGGCCCCCTCTCTGGGGGCCCCTCTTATGGAGGCCCCTTTTCTGGGGCCCCTGGCTCTGGGGGCCCCTCCTATGGAGGCCCTTCCTATGGGGGCCCTTCTTCTGAGGGCCCCCGCTCTGGGGGCCCCTCCTGTGGGGGCCCCTCCTGTGGGGGCCCCCAGGGGGGCCCCCTTGCAGGAGGGTACAGGGGCTCTGAGGGCCACATATCTCCTGTGTCTCCTCTTGTGCTGGAGGAGGAGACCCTGGAGAACCCCGTGGGGCAGAAGCATCAACAGCAGCAGCAGAAGCAGCAGCAGCAACAGCAGCAGCAATCGGTTACAACCCTGAGAAGCAGTTCGAAGGGGGAAGGCGAGGGCCCCCATGAACAACTAATTGCAGCAGCGACGGCTTTAGGCCTTCCTTGTTTTGTCTCCTCAGATGGCTGGCTGCTGTTGGGGGCCTCAGGAAGAGACACACAGGTGCTAACAGCAGCAGCAGAGCTTGACACAACCCTAAACCCTAAACCCTAGGTCCAACCCTATAAACCATAAACCCTTCACAGCCCTCGTTGTTTAGGGTTTACGTTTAGGGTTTAAGACTTAACGCAGCATCTTTAGGGGAACCAGCTGGCATACAGAGCCTAGAGAAAAGGAGATAAACTCTTCTCCTCCTTGGGATTTAATGGGGCTTTTTCAACGGCAACACGGCCTATGCATGCATGCATGCATGCATAGGCCTTGTTGCATGCATGCATGCATAGGCCTTGTTGCATGCATGCATGCATGCATGCGGGATTTGACTCCATCTTTTTTCTTCCGTGTTTCCCTGGTACTTCAATCTTTATTTCATGCAGCACTGGCGATAGACCCACACCCTAAAACCTAAACCCTAAACCCTAAATGAGGGTCCCTTTAGTAGTGTGACAGCCCTTAGTTGCCCCCGCGTCTCTCTTAAGCCCTTTATATATATTATATTATATTGTAGAGTCGTCGGGTCTTCATAGACTAGGGTTTAGGGTTTGGCGTGCATCAAGGGTTTAGGGTTTATGAATGCCAAGTAAATTGTTCAGGAGAGTCTCTGCGGTATTGAGAGACAAAACAAAACAAACTCAGGCGATAAAGAAGGAGGCGCTGCATGCAGCTAAGGAGAAGAAGGCCATACAGCAAACAGCAGCCATGCATGCAGACAGACTGTCTCCTCCTAGGGAGACAAACCGTCTCCGTGTGTATAGAGACTGTCTCCGTGTGCATAGAGACAGTGTTTATACAAACACTGTCTCTATATGTATAAAGACTGCTACCGCGTATAGTAGGCCTGTCTCCGTGTGTATAGAGACTGTCTCCGTGTGTATAGAGACTGTCTCCATGCGTATAAAGAGACTGTCTCCGTGTGTAAGGAGACTGTCCCTGTGCGTATATGAAAGCTGTCTCCTTTATTCCCTGATAGAGATGGCTCCCTGGGTAGCGAGGAGGGGACTAGAAGGAGACAGTTTATAAACTTAGGGAAACAGCGCTGCCTACATATGAAAGGAGACCACAACAAAATCACACTGTCTCCTTTTGTCTCCTCCTGTCTCCTTTATGCAATGTCTGGCGACGTCTCTGCATTCAGCTCTTGTACGTCAGCCGGGGGCGATGCCTTCTCCTCCTATGGAGTGTACAGAGACAGACAAACAAGTAAATAAATAAATAAATAAATAAATAAACTAATAATAAGTAAAATCAAGATACGCACTGCGACGATACAACCCAGCTGCCTATACACCCCAACATGCCAAACCCTTAACATGAGGGCTCCTACGGCGCAGAGCACAGAGAAAAAGGGTTTAGGGTTTGAATAATAAAGCTAATAAGCAAATATTAATGTAAAACGATGTCTCAATCGTAAGCAGCAAACACTCAACAACAAACCCTAAACCCTAAACCCTAAACCCTACGAAGAACACAGAGCTCTGAGCCCTAATATACCCTAGACCCAAGTATCAAGGAACCTTAAAAACCCTAAACCCTAAACCCTAAACCCTAAACCCTAAACCCTAGAGAACGTACAGAGATGGGGTGCATGCCTACAGGGACGGTATGGCCAGCACTCCCTGTCTTCCTTAAGGCCGACAGATGAGGAGACCCAGCACCTGCAGCAAAGGAGACAAAATAAATAAATAAATAAGTAAATAAATAAATAAATAAATAAATAAATAAAGGAATGAACAAATACTACTGGTTTGTTTGTTGGTAGTCGCTTTGACTTTTTGTTGGCTGCGCTTTTAAATGCTTATTTCTTCTTTTGTTTGTCTCTTGAAGATATATACAATATGTACATTTATATCACCAGCACTATATATATATATATACATCTAGCATAGTTTATATACAACATATATAATATATATACATGAAAAACACAAAAGACACAAAAGACAAATAACCTCAGAGCCAATCCAGCAGGAGCAGCAGGAGTAGCAGGAGCAGCAGCAGCAGGAGCAGCTGCAGCAGGAGCAGCAGCAGCAGGAGCAGCAGCAAGTAAGTGTATAGACTTTGTACCTGGTGTATGTACAGGGTTTTCTAAGAGGTGTCTCCTTATTGCTTCCCCTGTATGTTCATCTTGCTGAGGGAGACTGCGTCTGCTGCATGTTCTGGATGCAGGTCTACTGAAGCTAGGGACAGAGAGACGAGGCGACTCTCCTGCTGCGTTGCTGTCTCCTCCTCCCCGTACACTGTACCGACGGCCCAATGCCCTGTGGAACCCTATTATAGAACCACGTCGAGACACCCCAGAACGATAATCTTGCTGCTTGCTGAAACACACAAATGCGTATACATATATATATATATATATATATATATATATATATATATTGTGTACATGTATGCATACAGCTGCATATATACATATACATATATACATATATATATATATATATATATATACATATAATTGATTAAATCCGGTTATTGCATGCGTTCAATAGAGGAGGAAAGGAGACAGAGAAGGCGAAAGAGACAAAGGAGACAGTGCAGCAGAAAGAGATAAAAAAAGGCAGTGAAGCGACAATCCATGCACACACTTTAAATAAAGACAAGCCAAGCGCATGCAGCAAACAATACAATAATAGACTTAAATAAACACAGTAAAAGACAAGCAAAACGCATGCAAACAAAAATAAAACTTACCTCGATTCATCACGCCGCGGCACTGAAGAAGTAATCCCCTGAGGAGGTAGCAAAGGAGACCCCTCAGGCTGTGCTGCTGCTGCTGTCTCCTCCTCAGGTACCTCGCCGCTGCAGCAGCAATCACCCATACTGTGCATGCATCAATGCATGCGTGCACGCCTGCATGCATGCATCCATAGCGGCCCCACAACACCGCCACAGCAGCAGCAGCAGCAGAAACAGCAGCAGCAGCAACCGCAGCGGAAACAGCAGCAGCAGCAACAACAGCAGCAGTATATGGGACGCACGCGGGGTGTATAATGTAGGAATCAACAGTTTTGTTGATGACGCAGACAGTCTTATTGAAACGGAATTTAAATTTGCTGAGAAGAGACAAAACAAACAAAAAACATACATATACCAATCAATAAAACACTCTGACAACCATAGATGCATGCATGCATGCATGCATGCATGCATGCACCACGAATTTGTTTGCATGCATGCATTGGTTTGCATGGATGCATGCACTAACGCATGCATTGATTTGCATACATTGCTCTGCATGCATGCATCACATCGCGTGCACGCCAGCATTGATTTGCATGCACGCATGCATGCATGCATGCATGCATGCAAGGGTTTGGCTAATGATGTACCCTGGGAAGTGTTTGATGAGGAAGTCTTTGAGGACAGCGCTGACATTAACTTTGCCGGGCTCTCCGTTGCTCTCCATCATATTACCAGTCAGCACATCCATACCCCACAAGTCGTATCTGCAGCAGCAGCAGCAGCAACAGCAGCAACAGCGGCAGCAGCAGTGAACATATAAGGCCTTTCTAGAGCCTCAATGCAACGAAGCATCCACATAGAGGAAGAAGCAAGGCCCCTATGCTGTTGCTGCTGCTGCTGCGGCTGCTGCTGCGGCTCCTGCTGCTGTTGCTGGTGCCGTTGCTGCTCTAGATGCTGATGCTACTGCTGCTCTTGATGGTGGTAGAACAGCAGCAGCAGGAGCTGCTGCTGCTGCAGCAGCAGCAATTCGCTTCGTACCTGAGGCGTCCTGAGCCGATCACCCCGCCTACGCAAGTGCCGTAGTGGAGACCTGCCCCACATCGCCACATGCACAAAAAGTGTCTCCTTTTGGAGTTTGTTTGTTCAATGAAGTGTCTCCTTGTCTCCTTTTGAACTTCATTGGCTTATAAACTGCCTCCTTTTGCTGTTTATTTTATGTTGGGTCTGTCTCCTCAAGCCACCAAGTGTACGAGGAGACAAAAAACAGGTTTATAGAATAATAAATATACAACAACAATAAACAAATAAATAAAATATATTTACTAAGGAAGAAGGAGACAGCAGAAGCTGCAGTCTCCTCGCTCTGGCTGCCAATGCAGACAAGGAGACAGATGCAAGAATAAAGACCAACAGAAACAGAGACAGAAAGAGAGAGAGCGACAATGAAACAAACAAAAAGAACATTAAAATAAAGAGACAAACAAAGAGCGAAGCACAGAGCCTGAACCAGAGAGAGACAGAAGAATGGCGAGAGGAACACAAAAGGAGACAAAAAAGGAGACAGAAAAGGAGACACAAAGGAGACATAAAGAGACACATACGGAGACACAAAGGAGACACAAAGAGACAGAAAAGGAGACAGAAAAGGAGACACAAAAGGAGACAGTTCTTACCTATACGCATGTTGAGGCTGGGTATATTCAGGCGCTCTCTTACATCCTGAATATTTGATATCATCGACTGCGCCATCGTCAACACCAAACTCGTACCCTCCACTGGATCGTAGTCCTGTACATACATGCATGCATGCATGCGTGCAGCCCTTTTCATGCATGCATGCGTGCATTCATGCATGCAGCCCTCGTCATGCATGCATGCAGCCCTTTTCATGCATATAGCACTCTTCATGCATGCATGCGTGGAGAAGACAAAGACACAACAAAATAAAACCAGCTAGAAGACCGAGACAAACAGAAAGATAAAAACTACAAATACAAATGAGGAAAGGAGACGAAGACAAAACAAAAAAAACATAAAAAGAAGACAAAGACAGACAAAGACAACGAAAAAAATAGCAAAGACAAAGACAAAGACAAAGACAAAGCCAAAGACATACCTCGTTGTCTTCAGTAACCGGCTCGCTAACCGCCACATAGGCGTCTCCTATGGTGCAGAGTTTATAAAGTTTATATTTTGTGCTGTCTCTATCAAAACGAGCAAACAGCTTCTGCAGCATAGTCACTACCTGGACACAGCAGCAGCAGCAGCAGCAGCAGCACCAAATCAAACAAAAAGGAGACACACTGCAGCAGAGACACACGTACACCCCAGGATGCAGACTACACGGAAACGCGCTCTTTGCGGTGTACGTACACGCAGAAAGGAGACAATAAACACAAAAAAAACATAGAAGAGAGGCTGATATAAATTAAGAAAAAAAGGAGACACCCTAACGAATAAATTGTAATGCAAGCAAACAAAGAAGGAGACACCACAACAAACAAATGCTACTACAAAAAGACAAACAATAATACAAACTCGCAGCAAGGCAGCAACCGAAGCAGCGAACAACAGATAGAACTAAAGACACAATAAGGGGACAGAAAGAGACAAAACAGAGACAGCAGAAGAGACAAAACGGAGACAGCAGAAGAGACCAAAAGGATACAGCCGAAGAGACACAGGAGAGCAAAGGAGACAAAAAGCAGGCAGCGAGGAGACAGAAAGGAGACAGCAAGGAGACAGTAAGGAGACAGAAAGGAGACAGAAAGGAGACAAAAAAGAGACAAAAAAGAGACAGTCTCCTACTCACTTCGCACGCATCGACGTTCTTAGCCCAACTCGTAAACCCGCAAATATCAGCAAAGAGGAAAGTCATTCGGTCATGGGTATAAGCTAAGCGAAGTTTGTCTTGTTGAAACTCCTCAAGTACCTGCACATACACCCCAACTAATGCTACAAGATATGCAATTAACATATACTGTGCATGCATGCAGGTAAGATATCTGCTAGGATGGTGGATATTGCAGGAAGAGAGGAGACAGGAGGAGATTGGGGGAGACAGCGGAGCAGAGAGGAAACAGTAGAGGAGACAAGAGCCATCAGTAGAGTAGACAAAAGGAGACAATAGAGGAGACAGTAGAGGAGACAAGAGGCCTCAGTAGAGTATACAAAAGGAGACAGTAGAGGAGACAGTAGAGGAGACAGGCCTCAGTAGAGTAGACAAAAGGAGACAGTAGAGGAAACAGTAGAGGAGACAAGAGCCATCAGTAGAGTAGACAAAAGGAGACAATAGAGGAAACAGTAGAGGAGACAAGAGGCCTCAGTAGAGTATACAAAAGGAGACAGTAGAGGAGACAGTAGAGGAGACAGGCCTCAGTAGAGTAGACAAAAG
>NW_013547203.1:0-19124 GCF_000499425.1 Eimeria acervulina
CCCCCCCCCCCCCCCCCATATCCATTTGCAACCTACTGTGCCTTTTATCCTGGTACAATTAAGGGCAGTAAAAACAGGCCAGTAATTTGCCTGTTGGCCTCTGCATCTTCTGCGCTTTATGTGAAGGGGGATCTCTCAACCATTCGTCTGCGCACAAAAAACGGACTTGAGATCATTACCTGCCAGATTGCATCGGGTTACTCGCTGATCGCCATTCAAAACTGCACTGACAAGCCTTTTGACTCGGGCGATGCCGCTCAAACAGCTGCGTTAGATGGTCAAGAAGCAGAGCGGGACGCTTGAGAGGTGACAAACTAGCTGCATCAATATCTGACTCAAAAGAAATTTGTCCTTTGTTTGGCCTTACTTTCTTCTCTGTTCATCTTCTTCCCAATTTGTCGAAGCGTTTCTAGACCAATGTCGCAGACTGTGGGATTTTACGATCTGTGCCGGTCATTTTTCTCAACGCGCTTCTTGGAAGCTTAAACCGATAATCTAGATCAAAACGACTTTGTACTGAGCACCAGACAGAACAATTGTTCTGAAGGACCCAATTGTTTGCTGCTATATTTGGTCAGTAAGATCTTCGTTGAGAGACGTTCTGTCGCAACGTAATGTCATATGGTTTCTCCCATTTAGAACTACCATTATAATAGCTGATTCTATAAGCCGGATTCACCACGAGCACCATACTCCCCGCCATTCTTCGCGCCACAAAGAACCTATGCAATCATGTTGCAACAAACTGCATCACGAATGGTGATTCCTGGGTAGAGCATATTTATCGTTCTTCCCTTCGTCCGATACTGTGGGCAGAGATCTCTGTTCTTCCGCGATGACGGTAGAATGATCAATTCAAATAAATTCAGTCACCGTCGCAGGTGGGCAGGCACTTTCTCATATCACCGCGCGACTAAATTTATGTTCGAACAATCCCAAGGTACTATACACTGGGGAATGGAAGTTTCGATTTATTTATACTGGCCTGTTGCCAGCGCATCACGAATGGTCACGTGGGTCAGGCATTGGCGGCCGTTGACCTGCCTATTGTTGATACGCATTCAAATGCTGTCGCTGTAGAGGCTGCTTTGTCCCTTGTTATTTTATGGTCCATACGAGAGTGGCAGCCTATTTGGTATTTGACTAATGTGGTGGGACAACGCCAGAGCAATTATTTCTCCCTTTGTACTTCCTTGGCATAGAGGGGCCTTCACAAGATTTAGAGGCACGTGCACAGTATGACGCACACGGCAGAGTTGGTGCAGTCTCACTTTGGGCTCGCTAGCATCAAATTCCACGAGATTCTGGAGGTGAACTTGTTGAGCTTGCTGACGATGTTTACCAGTTTAAAAGCACCTTGCCCTCTTTTTGCCATGCACTTAGAAAGTCGCGTATTCGATCCCCAAATACACCAGAAGTAGCAAAAAATCCAACTATGAGGTGAGCTGAGAAAAGGTCTGGGTATGCGAGACATGCGCAACCTCTCAACGCGTCAAATTCGACACTAGTTGCTTTGCCTTGCCTCAAGCTGCATGCGAATTTTTCACTGTGTGCTCTTCTAAAATTTCTATACACGTGCGCTTTAATTGCTAGGCCAAGCAAATTGAATAATTTGTTTTGTCCACGAGCTCTACAGGTTTGCTTTTGTGCCTCGCGTTGTATGTGCGCCCCGATCTATACTGATAGTCATCACGCTTTTGAGAAGGGTTACGAAATGAAAGCATCCTCCGGTAGTACGTTTCTATTCGAAATTACAAGTGTAATATGTGGTGCGTCACAAACAGGCTTTCGTGTCGACTTTCTCATACTGGCCCTTTGCTCAATCCCCCAGGTATGTGGCAGTTAGCGGAGGCCTTGCAATGCATGTCAAGGGAATAAGCCAGCTCCAGTGAGCGGCTTTGCTGAACATCGTGCACCCTTTCCATTGGTGAGAGGTATACAAATCTTATTCTTGACCCCAGCATGTTTAAGAAGCGTGCGTGTGACGGGACTCCTCGATCCGCAATAGAGTGCAAAGGTTTATGACAAAGTTCTCCAGGCTGCAGTGATTTTCAAAATTCCGTGTTGCAAGTCTGATAGCATGTCAAACCCACATGCAAGTATAGCCTATCCACCTCCCAATGATTTCGTTAATTTCGTGGGCAGTTATTAGGTAGGTCCATGGCCAACTGTAGCCAATAATCAGCAACAGGCTAGACCCACTTACCTCAGACATTTAAGAACTTGTGCAATACAATTTCACCCAACCATGTGTAGTCATGGGCGATCGCTCGCAGGTTCATATAGCCGCAGCGGGTACAACATCTGTAAGGAGCTGCAAAAAACTGTAAGGGTGCATCCAACCGCAAAACCACAAACAATTTGTACTTTTGTTGCCGCACCACAGCCCGATGCCCTGATTCTGTTCTTGCAGCGCCGCCTCCGCTAGTTCTTCGACTTTGCGCGCTGCAGCGACAAGTTCCCTACATCAGTTGGAAGCGACGTTAAATCTTATTTCATGTTTCCAGCCGTTCTGAAGCAGTAACCCTCCGCCTCCGGTGCTGCCCTTAGCGCGCATCCGGCGCGGCTGCTAGAGTGGATTCGATGCGGTGCAGCAGACTTGCCATGTTCACGAAGGGCAGATCGTACCAGATAGAGAGCTTTATAATGTGCGATCGTGTTCGTGCGCGTTCCGCTTTGTTGTTCCAGAGCTGATGTTCCCAAACGTGCTCACCGGCAGACGAGCAAACGCCCAATGAGATCCATAGTCAGCGAGCTGCTTCCTCTACGCCACTGGTTGCCTGATGTTCGCACCTGTATTAACACTTGCCTGTAGGTTTGCTGCTGAGTTGCCCACTGGGGGACACGCATGCGTTCAACAATTTCCTACGGCGTTTGTGCACGCATGCATGGATCAAAGGGGGGGAAGGCAGGTTGGCACGAAGACTTGTGCAGCTCGAGTTGCACCAAGGTGTGGTGGAGCTCATGAAAGGACGTCTCCTCCTTACATCAGCCACATGACAGTGCATCGCCCAAACTATGGCACCTGGAATTCATGTTGACTAGTTTGAGTCCATTGCAGCTCATGGCGGTATTCTGGTTAGGTTGAGGGTATTCTATAGGAACCACAAGTACTACTGAAGTCCATATAAATGTATTTATTGATAGCTCATGTTCCTATCAAGTGGTGTGTAGTGTGTAACACTTCATGAAGTTCTTGCCCAGAGCCGCCGACTTCCGAACAGCATGCTCGTGGCAGTCACACGACGGATGTTGAATGCCAGCAACTCTGAAGTCGCTACGGAGAAGGTTTTTGTAATGAGTGTAAGGAGTATTCTTATCATTGATGAATTCTCAACATGCTGATTTGTCTCAGGTCTTGGCTCCAAACTGGTCAGGCATTCTCACGCTGCAGCTCAGCCCCAGCGCTCCCAAACCCCAAAGCCCCAAGTACCAGGACCCAAAGCCCTAATCCGCAAACAGCCGAGCCATTTTGGAAGTATAGCTCCAAATCATCCTCCAAAAAGAGTGTCTCCATTATATCGGCGTAACAATGCTTTTATTTTCTTGTGGTACACGAACGAGCATTGCGCAGGCGCCTCTCACAGCCGAACAGAGAAGCTCATGCGTCCACTTGCGTCCTCGACCACAGCTGCCTCTAATCCCGATATAGCTAGGTAGAACTGATAGACAAAGAAGGGCTGGAAACTAGGAGCAAACCCTTTAGAAGCCAAGTGGCGACACCTGGAGTTGACGGCTGACGCTAGTTGGAGTTACTTTCTTTAGGAGTGACGGTTCCTTCTTGACCGCCCGTGTTTGCCCCTGCCAGTTTCACCCCTGTTTCTCAGACATCCTTGTAGTTTTGGTTCTGACACCAATTCAAGAGATTGCGCTCTACATGTTTGCAAATCGAGGAGACGGGAGCTTCGGGCTGCGGGCTAGGCAGCAGGCATAAGCTAGTGATATTGCGGATTCACCTGACAGGACAGGAAAAGTGAGAACTGCTGCAGACACGGAACTGTTTCTGGCTTGAACAGTTTATTATACGAGGAGCATCTCGGATACAGGATCTATTGTTGTGCGATAGGAGAGCAGCACGTACGCTACCTCCCCGTGCTCTATTGCTGGTGTACCTACGCAGCTTTACCGAGAACGTTACTTTCAGCCCAGAGTGCAAATGCAATTTATCTGTAAAATATATACACCTCCTTGCTCTACAGTGTGCTCCTCCACAGTATTTGCTTGCTATACTAGGTGACGCATGCTCTTCAAGTGGTTGTGTGCGGTTGCGTGAGCCCTTTCGTTTGCCTGCTTGCTAGAATGAGCCGCACCATAAGTCAAGTTTTTGAAGAGTTTCAGAGGGCAAGGTCGCACTTCGTGCAAACCTTAGCTGATCTCACTCAAAGACCCCAGAATATCGATGGCTTACGCACCGCCGGTGAGTCGTCCAAACAGTCAAAAGCCCAAACCACAGAACAGCGAATGAAGACGCGCTCCTACGCGTATTGCCACAACCTGAGTCATGAAAAATTCTCATGAAACATTAATATTTTGGAATCCGCTGTACGTTAAGCGCAAAGTGTGTTGTCCACCTTTAGTCGCTACGCCTATGGTAAGAGCTGCCGATTGCGTTCATTGGAATTTTCAGGAGCTTTAAGGCTGTTAAGGCCGCTGCTACTAGACTCCATCCCAGGAATCCAGCAAACAGCAGCGGTTGCAGTGGGGAGGCTTGCCGGACACAGCGAAGAAGCGGCGAGAGAATGTGTAAATGAAGAGATTCTTCCCCATCTAGTTGCATCCGTTGCTGAGCAGAATGTGGGCTTCCATGCATACGGAGGATGATCGATGTTCTTTTCCCGTTGCCCTTTCCCCCAGTGTCTTCGTGCACGTCTGCTCTTATTCATCTTGTACATCTTAATGCTTAGAATCACTCCTCCACAAGTAAGAGCTGAATAATTCCTAGGCATCGCTAGACGCTTTACTAGTAAGGAAGTTGCGCGCAGCGCGCTCTGTGCAGGAAACGCGAATAACGGTTGGCAGCACTACCACTAGCGAAGAAAGAATATGCTATAGAATTGCCGTCTGTGCTGCTGTATATTGTTCCCCTTGCTGTCGCAGAGATTCTACAGGAGATCTGCTGCATTTGTCATGCGGTCGATCGCGAAGCATTCAGCTGAACTTGCGCAGGTAATGGGGGAGGTGCTTCAATCCGATAGAAGCCCACGCATAGATGGCACCAAAAGCGGAAGGAAATGCTAGTAATTATGTCGTATAATTGTTGTACGCCGGTTGTTAGTAAGCCCGAGAAAGAATCCCGTCCATTATTGTAGTGGTGCGCATCACTCATATTTTTGCGGGCGGTTTCTGGCTCTCGGCCCCATGTGTACAAATTGAATACATCCATGAGCGCTATGAAGCATAGAAAATAACCAGTGCGTCTTATTATTTGAGGTTTTCAGGCCGTGGTAGACAGTGGGGCCCTGGCAGCGCTATCGCAGTGCCTTGAGGCGTTCGACCCCCAAGTGAAAGATTCAGCGGCGTCTGCAATAGGCACGAGCCAAAACACTTCGCATTTCCGAAGAGCTGTTTGTGCTGGCCGTTATCCCCCATAAATCATATCCAGATTGTCCTAGAAGGGACGCTCGCATTACGTCGCACGCCTTCCTTTGCTGCGTTCCTCAATATTACGCGGTCAGGTTGCATTGCTCGCCATTCCGAGTCGCTAGCCTCGTCGGTGGTTGCTGCTGGCACTGTACCACTTCTTGTTCTATGTATTCAAGAACCTGAGATAAATATTAAGCGAAGTGCAGCGGCAGCGCTGGGAGATATCGCCAAACATTCACAAGAACTGGCACAGGTGCGACAGAAAAACGCAAAAGTGCACAAGCCGAATAGAATGGATAGGGAACGTTGGATGTGCAAGCCGATGTGGCAACAGCTAAAATCCAGTTGCAGTTTGCTAACCAGAGCTGTGGTCGTGTGTTCTCTACCGGCTTCAGGTTGTCTGTGATGCTGGGGCAGTCCCGCTTTTGTCGAAGCAACTGGGCAGTACAGACGCAGTTGTCCGGCGACAGGCAAGGGCTTATGGATGGTGCTTCTTGCAAATTGCACGGAAATCACGTTGCTCTGTTTATATGATTGTATGAAACTCTGCTTCTGCTTGCACACTCCTACAATAGTTGCGCAAAATAAGAATTTCCATATCTCCTGCTGCCGGTGTCAGATGAACTGCACGTACACTCTGCTGACGCACATTTTCCAGGATCCCGACAGAGGCGCTGGGGATGGTTTCTGGTTCGCATTTCTCTAGCTACTTCACCATATAGCTTGTTTTTTTGTGTGCTCTCTTTCTTGTCTTCTTTTTCACCAGATCTGCTGGTGTCTCTCCCGCATTGCAACCCACTCTGTGGAATTTGCTGAGGTTCGGCAAACTGAAAAGTGCCTAAGAATAGAAATAAGCAGCAGCTTTTCTTCCTGACAGGTCCCACTGCCGATTAGTTGCAGAATTTTAGTACATACTGCCATGAATGTCCTACGTAGGGTCTAGCGTTTCCCCTGCAATTATTTGCTTTATGCCTTCAGGCTGTGGTAGAGGCAGAGGCATTGCCAAAAACTTTGCATTGCTTGAAGGACCCGGATGACCTGGTTCGGTGCGTAGGCAAAGGCCATTGATTTCCTTGAGCAACTAAAACTCATGACCTTTTCTTCGATGCAACCGCCAGTAGTATGAGCTAATAAATTTAGCAGTTGCCCGAAGAACACCTGGTAGTGCGCGCTGCGAAATTCGCATGCTAATGGATTGCCAGTGCGCTGTCAGAAAAAATGCGGCCACCTGCGTGAGAGAGATAGTCAAGCATACGCCCCAACTAGCGGTCTTTGCAGCTAACGCAGGTAGGGGCAAACGCCAATTGCGTTTGTTCAGCGCAAGCAGACACCACATGTTGCTGCATATATTGAAAGCCAAATAGTTTCACCAAGGGAGATAACGAGCACCACCATACGATCCAGTCGTGAAGTAGAAACTAGAAAAGAAATCAGTGTATGCCGCTTTTGTCGCTCTTTGTATCAGGAGCTATAGCAGCACTGATCGATTTGATACAGGAAACAGCTGGACCAACTAGGTATGCGCAATACAATATGACCTGGCATCATTTGAACCTAGTCAGTATCTCCCGTAGCCTTAACTGATGGAGCTAAAGCCTTCTTCATGCTCCGTATTGTTAACAACGGAATGAATTCGCCCTTCCACCCCTAGCTATGCGTCCAGCCAAGGGTAGGTAACGTTAAATCCTGCTACCCTGCACGTAGGTAACTTTGAATCATGCTGCCGTGCTCGCCCTCACCTGCCTCTGCACAGGGTTGCTGGGATATTAGCTTTGGGATACATCGGCGCTTTCACAGAAACTCTGGCTCTGGCGATAATTGTTCAGAAAGGTACAACCATTGCACTGTGGACTCCCAGAGCTGTTCCTGTTTCCTTGGCAAGCCTGGCCTTGCATTCCAAATTCTTTTTGTTCCTACATCTCTTATCTACGGTTGTTTTTCCTGATTTCTGTCGCGCCTGCCATTGGACCTCAGAGCTTTTTTGGTAGTCGGATGTTGCTGCAGAGGCTGACGCGGCACCTCCACCGTACCCCTGTTTTCTAGATCATGCCCGGTTTGCCTCAGGCATCCCTCCTCTGAAAAACGCACTAGAAACGGAAACAGAAGACCACGCGAAGGCAGCCGCCGCATGGTATGTCCACGTCATGCTGATACATGATGATGAAGTGCTTTTCGACGCAATTACGTGCGACAGTCGAATAATTTCATCGTTTATCGTATGTTATCTTTGCTGCTGATTCTGGATGAGGTATACCCGAATACCGTCCCATTCGTAATCGTATTACGATGATAATGCACAAACCGCCATCACAGCAGAAAAAGAAAGAGCCGCTGCGAAATTAAGAGAAATATGCATGTTTCTCCTAGGGCGGTGGGCCAGCTCGGGCGCCATTCTCCAGACCATGCCATGGCTGTTGCAGAAGCAGATATTTTGAGACTGTACGTACTACCTTTGCAAATAGATTGGTGGGGAAGAAGAGTACACGGCCTCTTCCCTACAAAATGAAGCACTCCTCTTCGTTTTCGTCAGGCTCTGCATGCTGTTGCTGCAGCCTTGCCAAGCTTGCTGACGGCGAATTTTCCAAATGTTGTGCGGGGTCTTGCAGATTATTGTCAACGTTCCTTTCTTCTGAGTCATCTGACGAACTGAAAGCCAAGGCGAAACGGGCACTCAAGGTGCGGTCCGCGCTAGATCCTCCCCAGCTGAATCTTTGCTGATAATATCGACTGATCTTGTGTGACACACGTCTTTCCAAGCGTTGTAATCAACAATTCGCGAATTTCTGTTTGCCCTTTTACAGAACATAATACAGATGTGCACACACTTAACAGCGCTGGAAACCCTGCTTGGCGAAGCACCTCCATCCATACTCAAGTAAGGATGAGATTGCTGCATTGTGAATGAGTGTGGTGTTTTTGTTACTAATCGTTCCAGAGAGAATGCTGACTGGCAGTTGCTTTCAACCACCAACTAAAATGCTTTTCCCCTCAGACATGCGGTTCCTTCTCAATTTGCAAATCCACCGGATGCCATATTGGGCCTTTATTCCAGTCTGATTTCCGCCTTCGTGTGGCCTCTCCCTTATTTCCATTCTTTTCCTGTCTTAATAAATGAGCCAGCGCTGAGCAGTGTTTTTTATTTTGCAGATGCATTGTTCAACAGTTTGCCAAAGTCTTACCGAATGATCCCAAAGCGCGTAGGGCCTTCGTACAAACAGGCGCGCTGGAGACATTACTTGTAGGCCACAAGCAACACTCAATCAGGCAAAAATTATCTTAGACGCCAATATGCTGAGACTAATCGGAGCCGCATGCATGTCCTACGGTAGCGTACCATGCAGCCATATCCCCTGCACTAAGTTTCAGAGGAGCGTCACGAAACTGGCTGCATATTTTCGTCAATGTGGCTGCTGCATGCTGGTGCATGTTCCTGATATTGTCTAGAAAATTCGCGAGACCGAAGCCGCGTCAGAAATATTGGATTACATTCAAAGCGTCTGCAACCTGTACCCACCTGAAGTGGTCAATTACTATTCCCCGGGCTATTCAGGTACGGCTGCTGGTCCATCATTTGACCACTACTCTGCTCGCTGGCTCGTATGGACAAAGCTGCACTGATTGTCCCCCAACGTTTGTGCTCCATCCTGTTCTTACTATCACTGCTGTGCTTGCTGGTTATTTCTGCATACTCATGTTTTGGAAGCCCCTGTAGGTATCCCCCACAAAACCACAAGCGCTTCGGTCACTACCCAGTGCCCTTCCGTAGTCGCACCACAAAATGGCTTGCAGTCCCCCGCAGCTAGTTTGCTTGTTTTCCTCTCAGCTATCCTCATTGAGAAGATTGACGCTCAGGCATAGTCTTCACTCACCATGACCAGGGCAATTCTTCGTGTGAAAGAGCGCTATTGGGGGCATGGCCTAACCGTGGTCGCCCTACTCTCTCTTTCTATGCATTGATGGGGTTGGGATTGCTTCCAGAGGCAGCCTAACCAGATGGCTCCCAGCGTCACACATACGCATCGATACCTGACAAACAAGCCGTTCCGGAAGGCCACTAAACCAGTATGCTGGTGCGCTGGATTCGTCCACCGTTGGTCAGCTGAGGCCGATGAGCCAGTTTGACACTTTATACCCGGTTAGCTGTTTCCGCTCGCTTGAACAAAAGCCAGTTGACGAAGGTCACCGCAGCAGAACCAATGAAAGCAGATGGAAGTGGGCGTCCTTTCAATAAGCCCTGCAGCGACGCAGCCCGTACACAGATACAGTGCTGGGGAGAGTCACCCTTGCTGTTTGTTAGCGCCGGTGCCCCTTTGCATAGACCAAACGTCAACTTCCAGGGATGGAGCTCATTAAAATATTCCGTTTAAGGGGAAAAGTGTGCTACACAATAAGCCCATTTGCGCAGTGCTTGAAGGTACAGAAAAGCAGGCAGGCACTCATTGTGAGGCTGTTAGACCCCCATGCTGTACTAGAGCACTTGCAGGTTGACATAAAGGAGCAATGTGCAAAAATTCAGATACGCGCAGATTTTTGACGAGCTTTCGACCTGGCAACATCAGAACAACAGGAACCAGATAGAATAGGCATTTCACGCTAAACACTGACAAACCAAGTTTTGAGCTAGTCTGTCAACTGAATGCAGTGGCTCCCCAACTTAACCCACCTGAGAGTAGGGCAGAGCAATTACCTTTAAAAATCTTTTGAAATGTCCTTATATCTTCCTTCAATAAGAAATAACGATGCAACGAAAGCAAAATTGTTTGGGACTAGGGTCCTTGGTTATTGAAGGAATTGCATGTGCTGGAAGTATGGCACAAAGATGCTTCGTAAATTGCATCAAAACTTTGGCATGCCAGCGGGGTGTCGGCGAAGATTGCGTCCGTCTGAACTGGATGCAAGGAATTCGCGTTTTACTGGGTTCAACGGGCGTAAAGGATTTTGTAGAGCAGGGAAAGGACACTGCTCCCGCTCTACGCACGTGGCGGGAATGGCAAATTGGGACACGAGTAAAGGCAACGCGCAGCGCCCATCGGCTTTCTCTATCCGTACTAATTTACCTGCGCTGTACAAATTGTTTAGCAAGTTCCACTGCTGTAGAGCCAACCCTAGTGGGACAGAGTACGACTGCACAAGTCTTTGATTGCGAGTCTACGTTGGCCTGGGTACAGCGTAAGTGTCATCAAGAGGGCATAAGACGCTACTGGTAATGTTGATGTGCGCTGCATAAAAATGGTGCTGAGGAACGGCATTCCGTAGTTGAAAGCCTCGTAGCTTCCGCAACGGCTGGAGAAACGACTTGGTGCCTTCTCCAAATCAATGACTGCTCGATTGCTGGGGAAGAGGTGTCAACTGAGTAAGGTTGCTCATGGAAGTTGCGACGGCTTTTGGCCATCTGACCACACTTTCCTTTGCATTTACCCTGGCATCGCTTTCTCCTGCTGCGAGATAAGCTGCGGTAGGCGCTCATTTCTTGCTTCGTCAGCGGGCAGGCGTCTTTGAAATGAGAGTAAACTCCCAGAAAACGCAAAAATGTCCGGTTGCGAGAAGTTTTTCGATTTCGGCAATGTGGCATAACGGCAACATGCACACTAGGACTTCCGATGGTAAACGTTGAGACACTTCCGTGAATTGCCAGCTGCTTGACTGTCGCTGTCGCGTACGTTTGGTGCAGCAATATGCGGGCCGCCCATATCATGGGAGCAGACCATTCTTATGGAGAGGCCAGGCTCTCTGTTGGGGAGCACAGATGCACAAACGTCAGTTAGCCAGCAGGTACTTTGCCGTCCCGACAAGTAATTCCGACAATGCCTGATAAAGGCTTTTGAGGGCTTGACTAGCGAAAGGCTCGTTTGGTGGCGTCGGCAGTTCTCTCACTGTCTTCCCGCAGTCATGTGCATCAATGACATCACCAGCATGAGCGCTGACGCACTCTTCCAATGCCCTAACGTTCAGGCACTGTCTTGCTACTCCGCTTCTCCAAATGCTTCATAATTACCGTTGAGTACTCAGGCGGTTCCGATCCCTGTCAGACTCAACAACGGCTGACGGCTTAAGCATTACAGCGGAGACGGCGGTGCTTTCTACCAAAAGACTATGACCTTCCCACATTATGTACTCTAGGTTCGCTTCTAGAGAGGATCTGGGCAAAATAGACGCGCGCGATTTAGCTGACGAAATGGCATCCAACACGATAGTGGAACAGTTGGGCAGCTGCGGTCTTTTCTGGACGTGAGCTGACCGCCCCAGCATAACAATGTCTCCCCACCTTTTTAGAATGACCGAGGTCATGCCGAGGAATTTCCATCGCGCTCTTGCCAGAGCAATCCGATTTCTGAAATAATATGAGTGCACGCTTCCACCGATTCGATAGACCATGCCTTATAAGCGGGGCAAAATTAGTTATTGCATTCTCGTACAAATTTACTACGCAGCATAAAATCCAGCATTCCATGGGTTTGGGGCCAGGGAAGATGAAAACTGGGTGGCATGCCTCAAGCTGGTACATTGGCTTGCCAACAAGCTAGCGCAGAGACAACAGTGCTACTGCGGGCATGGAGAGAATGTGTGCGTGTCGTTTAAAAACGGGTTTGCCCTCCAGCTGCAGCCCCACTGAGGAATGCCACAAGTATTGGCGAACTGCGCGCTCCTACCACCAGGCTCAGTCCTCGAGCCAGTGTCCCCAAGACGCCTCCACGGGTAGTGGAGGCCACCGGGTTTCTTGGGATAATTGTACTCCAATTCTTTTACACTCCAGTGCAGCACGCCACTAACCGGGGCGCAGCTCGAGGACTACGGCCACACCCGGGACGCTGCTGGACGTAGGACCGACAACCGGAGATCTATCCAAAGTACGTTAGTCGTGGCGGCAATACACCAAGGCACGGGGACTACTGGTGCAAATATTTAACACTGGAGCCCAGCTCTGATGTATCTAATGCAACACTTGTCGTTCATTACAAAACAACAGCGGCCTTCCCGAGTACTGGCGGAGGGCGTTCGAGTAGCTGAAGAGTTCCTCCACTAGAATCCTATTCATCTCGTTTCCTGTGGTGCCTTCGAGGCGTTGGCAATGCGAGCATTGTGCTGCGTTGACCGTAAACAGCTGCGAGGATCTTATGCTCATTTGCTTTGGGCGTGCAGGGCATTGTAACTGCATTGGGGTCGGGTACCCATTTGCTACTTTGCAAATTTTATCCACGCCTCTAATGGGAACACTGTAAGTGCCTTCTACAGGAATAATTAATGAAACATATCGATAGGTCAGTATGAGAGCGCCAGTTCTAACTCGTATTGTCTCTCTGATCCTCGGTTGTGGCATTTTTGGTCGTATCTACTCTCGATGTCAGCAGTGACCTCACCCAGCAAAATTTGTGTCCAACTTCTGACTCGCCGTACTGCAGCTCAGAGATCCTGCACTCAAATGTTTGCAGACTTGATGGTCACGAAGCGCACTTATGCTATGGCGTGGCTATGACGGTCTTTCATCCCTGAAAGTGCATAGCAGCGATGCAAGGGCAGTGTGCGTGGTTTGTCAAGTCAACGCACGGCCAGAGGAGCTTAGTCCAAGTAGGGCATCTTTTTTCTGGGTAAGGTACGTCACAGGCTAAATGTGTGCTAAGGTGAAATCTGTGACTGTCAATGATCAGAAAAGGTGAAGACAGCCATGAGCGGGACTATCTCGGGAGAACGGCTAAGGAGATTCAACGCTATGAAGCTTTTGAAGAGAGAGGGCTTCAGTCATCTCGCTGAGCTACACAGGTCACGATTGCGTACAAACTATGCGGTAGCGTGCTGCTTGGTATATAACCTTTCGACGCCGCTAACAAGCTCATCATTCCTCATAACTAAGCATTTCGTGGCGTTATCTCTCAGGGAAGTGAGACATCGGCATTAAGTCTTCAACTGCTGTGGGCGCCGCCGACTCCCAATGCCGTGGGAGCTGGTTGGCTACTCACGCCAGAACTATGCAACTGCGTCACACGGTAGAGCGCGCGGCGGCACAATTAACCTGGTGGACTCCTCCAAAATGAAGGCACTGCCATTAATCATAAAGCAAACATGTTGAGTGCTGCTCATTGGAAGGCTAGTCATCAAGCTTTACAACGGCGGGGAATCCTCACGTGAAGGTGGCAGTTGTTGGTAGGACTAGGCACAATTTCAGTTGCGGTGAAGCCATCAACTTCCCCGCACTGAGGTTCGTGGGAAAATAAGTGGGAGGCAGGAGAATGCATGCCTTCTTCCGAGTTGCCTGCTCACATGCTACCAGGATTCCCCGGCAAATCTGTGCTCACCGATATGATGCGTGACATGGGAAGCTAACCCCACAGTGTAGCTAAACAAGCATATGCTACCTAACTGGTGAGCGCTAAGGGGCAAGCATGAGGCACTTCGGGTGTATAGATCGCTGATGAAGCTCGCCCAAAGTTGTGCCTGTAGCTGCAAGACAACATAAGAGTATTCACCACGAGCACTATAGAGCTATTCCGCTTTTGTCTCCGGACGCACCTCCACATGCGCTGGCCGGTGGAGCCCTGATTACAAATGCCTCCAGCGAAGAGAATTTAGTTGAGGGTCTGCCAGCGTTGCCAGGGTTTCGGATACGGCAACAGCTTGCGCCTCATATGCCTTGCAAGTCCGCTAGGCACTCCTAAAGTGTCAACGGTTTGTTGTGGTTCTCGTGCGCGTCTTTTCGTAGTAGCCCATCGGCAAGCGATCTTTAGGGTCATGCCTACCCCCATTTCTGGCAGCGCATAAAGAAATAGTGCCTGTAAAGCTGCGGCAACCGTGCCCACAGAGTGGAAATTTAGTTCGGCAGTCCAGTGTATAGCGCTTGCTTCACTGATGTAACGGAAGGAATGCAGCAACTGATGATACCCTCCCAGGCAGTTCCAGCATCAGTTCTCGTTGTGTTCCATCAACATCCGTTGCTGAGGACAAGCGCCGGGTGTGCCCCGAAAATTTCCCAGCGAGACCTCGACCTGCCCAGCGATGGAGAACTGCTGCACTCGTAATAGAGCGAACGACGTTCGCACGTCTTATGCAAGAGCAAAGCAGTTGATGCTTTTTTCAATATTATCGACGTTTTGCTTGGCTGCAACAATACGCCAGACAAAACGACAAGAGACCTGCGAATAGGACCGGGCGCGCTTGGACCTTTAATATTGTCAGTCATACTGTTTGAGGTGCAGGAAGAACTCATTATTTGAAGGCAAATATAAAGCCTGTACCGTCCACAAGCACACGCGGGGATACACGGAATCCCTCGTATGCAACACGCCCAAGCGTTTGCTGAATACACGCGTAATCAGGTGTTCGCACCAGCGGTGGCTCGAGACGGCAGCTTGTCTGTATATCACTAATTTTGCTAGCGGTTCTTTGTTTTACTTGTCGGCCTAACAATGCACATAATTCGCAGCCGTTAAGTAGCAGCCAGTAATGCAACTACCGAGGTGCTCCCCGCGCCTTTTGCTGGTGTTGGTTTGACAGTTACTGAGTGAATGCTCCGTAACAAGAGGAACGGTTTTTTCTTAGTTACTCCGTAGCATGCACATGCAGGCACTCCAAGAGCAGGGAATTGGGGAATACAGCGTGCATACCGTTAAAGACCTACACCCCTGGCAACGCCAAAATAATACAGGCGGCAATACAGGCTAGCTGACTTGCTGGGATGCCACAAATTATGCTTTGCACAGTAGTATACCTCGGGACTCTGAGCACCGAGATGTCGGCGTTGGCTTGACTATGACAAGAAGAAGTCCATCACTGCATTTCCAATACTGATCAGTGAAGTTTTGCAAGAGTGCCACCTGCGCCACAGGAGATGTGACAGCTCCGGATATTCATGGAGATGCGTTGAAAACAGCAAGGAACACTTCTCGTAGCTTGGGGATACAGGCGTACAGCTGATGAACAAGCACATTCGATGTACATCCATGCTCTTATCAATCCCCAACAAAATCGTACCAGCCTCACTTTCTGCAACGTTATGAGACGGTTTTACACGGAGTAGGGCTGGCACTTTCAGGCAGCTCAGCCGGACCAACAACCTAGCGCAGCTTCCATTCTGCATTGTGTGCCATTAGCGAAAGGCTAGCAAGGTTCCTGGCGCACACCATAAATACCAGGCTTTACAAAGGCGGTGTTTTTGCGTGTGATTGTGCTAGCTCCACAGCGGCGCTGGTAGCATGCACGATTGTGGCCTCTGTATATCCTGCTACTGGCACAGAATTGAATGGTGTTCTTTCATTTTGCTATCTCCCCAATATTATTCACCAGCATCACTTACCCCGTTCGAGCTCGGATTCAGTTGGAATTGCGAGAAGCGAGCAAACGGACGACTGGAGAGCACCAGGGTTTCGAATCTTGAGTATACTTCTAAAACGCCTGCCAATAAGGCATGCTTCTCTACCTAAGCTACGCTTGCTCTCCTAAGCATCGCTATCGTTGAACCTCCATTGAACAAAGCGCCCTCCTTATAGTAGTAAGTTTCGACTCGCACGTGCGGCACACGGCAGACACATTCTGGTTCCTCGTCCCACTATTGCTATTTTACCCTCAGTTGCTTAGAGGTGGGGATGGGATGAAAACGACCAACCGACAGTTTGCTCGTTGCTGGCCGTTCGCTGTAGAATTTCAGTGTTGTGGTGGGTGGGCATTTTTCTGCTGGGTGCAAGCCTTGTTAATTTCTTAGGATTTACGTGATACTCCAGCGCAAATGTAGGGTTGTGCACCTAATGGGGTAGTAACGCTGCCTGAGGAATAATGAAAAACGACACAGCTTGTTATCCACATGCGCTTGTGGATGTGGATTCCTTAGCATTCCGGAAATGCGTTGCACAGCAAACCTGCTTATGCTGCGGGAAAGATGCGGGACCGGCTGCGGTAGTCGTGACTTGCGGCCCGCGACAGAAATACCCAGAATAGCCAATTAATGAAAAACAAGTGGTTTTTGACGTAGCTGCTGTCCGGTGTTATTGCGAACAGCTGTTGAAATGACCGGCGTGAGCTCGGTTAACTGGTAGCTGTTACGGTTTGCTCATGCATAAATTAGAGGCGTGAACGCGCTTTGATTTTGGGGGGATCCTGTGGATTCAGCCTGGCCGTTGCCTGTTTTCCGCCTTTTCGGTTTGTATCGCAGAGCTTTGCTAGCGATGGCCATGCTGGAGAGATCGTTGTTTCGTCTACTTCTTGATGTTGGTAGGTGAGGAAAATCATGAAACACGCCCGGTTACTCGTATTCTCACAATCTCCAGAGTTGCAGCTAATTCACGCTTGAACCGCTCCCGTAAAGGCGGCCTGTTATAGTTCCAATATTGGTTATTCAGTCGCTGCAGAGATGGTGGAACCGACATACTTCCGCGTGAAAAAGGAGGACTGCAGAAGCACTTTTACACTAGGTTCTTCCAACGAGGTTGTGGTTTCGTCCAAGTTTGGTGGATATCTGACAGTTTCTCTGCTTTGTTGTGAATGCTTAGAACTAGCGGCTGAAAAAAATATTAAGCCCTGTGTCTGAACAAAAACAGGGGAGTTGATTCCCACGCATGGCGTAGTTAACGGCTATGCGACCAGATCACCTTGTTGCGTAGCAAGCCCGACGTGTAGCGTTTGGACCACGCTCAGAGATTATTGTCTAAAAGGACGAAGTGGTGGCTCTCTCCAACCGCGCAGGCTGGCTGGTAGAGTGCTGTGCTACGAGAATGAGACCTGCAGGGACTAGAATTTTCCTTTGGTAGCTGCGCATTGGGAAGCAGGACGTTTTGGGGAGCGCGCAGCTGCTCAAAGTTAGTTTCACTCGCGTCAACGCCGTAACGGGCACGGCTCGCAGGATATTCAAACGTTTTGGTATAGGCTTGTTGCTAAGGTGACACGCAATCCCGAGGAATAGCTGAGTTGTAGCCGGTATCTAATGGAGAATTTTACTTGCTGAGCCCCAAATCATTCTGGGCTTACGGCTATTGCGGCTCATATGGCGAGTTTATAGTGTAGGTAATGCGGTCTCGAGAACAATGGGGGATGGAAGCATGTACAAGATATGCCTGCAGCTAACAACAACAATTTCGCAGATAGCTTGATTTCTTACAATTAAATAGCTGCGCCCGTCGTTTCCGGGAAACTCCTAGTATTCTGTTAATGCAGTAGATTGTGCAACAGGCGGTGAGGGCGAGACGGTTGCACTGTGCAGTGGCACATTAGAACAGCGCAGTACTGCGATGGTTTTCCTCTCAGCTTTTGTATAGTTTATCTGGGTGGTCTTCATAGGCTAGATGGCTGTACACCAGACTGAGACATTACTCTCTCACTGCACCTCTATGCAGTATTCGGGGATTTGGCGAAGCCATGGCCTCTCGGATGCAATGCTTCCGCAAATACGGAATAACGCAACAGTACTACATATTTCGTTTTTGCGAAAGCCCTATCATGTTATCTTCGAGCTGTAATACCGTTGGCGACTTGTATGGATGGTATACTGGATGCCGTGTGGCCCATTTCATAACAAAGCTGTGAAATGGCCTAGAACAAGTCAACCTACTGCCGTACTTTTCTTGATCGGGGTCTAACGTCCAGGCGCTCGGAAAAATGATGATGGGAAATTACCATCGGCTAGTGGAGAATTGTAGCGGAACACTCAAAAATGTTTTATCCAAGCAGTCGGCGGTCCAGCTATGGGCAACAGAGTTCATTGCCTGTCAGCTGCTCATCAGCTCGTTCGGCGGGCAACCACCTGGCAGTGTGAGCAGCTGCGCGACGCATCCGGCGGCGGAAAATGGGGGTGGGTAAGGTGTGGGGAGCACAGGAAGGGTGGGCAAGTAAACCAGCAAACTAGACAGGACGGCGGGAGAGCTAAGCAATAGTGGGGTGTCTCCTAAGGATTTTGGAGATTTGTCGGCGGTCCAGGAGCGCAGCGCAGCACGTTGCTGACATTATAGCGATGGAGCGTGGGCGGAATGCCTGCAAAAAGCCTACGCGCAGGGCAGAGTCGCGAACTTAGGTAGTCTTCGTGATTGCTTCTCCGTAGGACGTCAGCATTTGGTGCTGCTGGGCAAATGAGGGTGACGCAGGAGAAAAGCTAAAAATAGTGTGCAAGTTGCAGAGCTTAGAATAGTTCTAAAGAAGCGTGGGGCCTCTAGGCTCTCGAGTCAAGGTGCTGGTCGGGTCCAAACACCATGTTCCAACGATTAGGCAGAAGCTGGACACTTGCGCTGGGGCTGGCAAACGCGTCGCCGGTGTGACGCAGCTGGGTCTGCAGGTTTTGAAGTGCAACTTTGTGTTTGCGAACTACTGCAATGGATTGAGCTTCGCATTCACAGGTCGCCAACGGCGGTGTATTGCGAGGATCTCACTGCATTACCCAGTTTTTCTGGTGATTTATCAGTGGATTGTCGCCGCTGAGCCAACCATCTAGGGGACTATTTTTAAGTCTGAGTATACCTTGCGGCGTTTTTCTGGTCCCCGGTTGATCACCCAGAGACCTGAGCAAGAACGACGCATCTCCAAGCGGGCTGATCTACTCCTCACCCTGAGGCCTCTTGGGGATGCGTGTC
>NW_013547202.1:0-18778 GCF_000499425.1 Eimeria acervulina
TGCTGCTGCTGCTGCTGCTGCTGCTGCTGCTGCTGCTGCTGCTGCTGCTGCTGTTGGTGCTGCTGATGCTGCTACTGTTGGTCCTGTTGGTGCTGTTGATGCTGCTGCTGTTGGTGCTGCTGCCACTTCAGCTGTTGGCTCTGATAGCGTCGCTGCGGCTGTTGATTTTGCTGTTGATGCTGGTGCTGCTGTTGTTGCTGCTGCTTCTGTTGCTGTTGCTGCTGCTACTGATTGTGTTGCTGGTGAAGAGCGCGGGTGTTGATTTTCTTGCTGTTGCTGCTGAAGCTGTTGCTGTTGCTGGTGTTGCTGCTGCAGCAGTTTTTGTTGCTTTCGCTGTTGTCTTATGTCCTGCTGCTGCAGCAGCAGCAGCAGCAGCAGCAGCACCTTGCTCTGCTGCTGTGCTATCATTCCCATCCGTCTTCATCTCTCTTCCTGCTGCTGCCTCCACTCCTCCTCGATTAGTGCCGCTGCAGCTGCTCTGCTTTTGCTGCTGCTATTGCAATATTTGTTGCAATGTTTCTGTTCTTTCTGCTGCTGCTGCTGCTGCTGCTGCTGCTGCTGCTGCAGAGGGTCCTACAGCATATTTCCGTATAACTGGAGTGCTGCTAGCTCAGGAGCTGCGGGGCGGAGGCTGCAGCTCTTCGCATTTGCCTGAATTAATTTTAAATAACTTTAAAACAGCGTTGGGTAGAAGAGTAGGCAGACTCATCGGCAGCCTCTTCCCTACGGTGCGCTCCTCATGCTGCTGCTGCTGCTGATGATGATGATGATGCTGCTGCTGATGATGATGCTGCTGCTGCTGATGATGCTGATGCTGATGATGATGCTGCTGCTGCTGATGATGCTGATGCTGATGATGATGCTGCTGCTGCTCATGCTGCTGCTGATCATATTGCTGCTGATGATGATGATGCTGCTGCTGTTGATGCTGATGCTGATGATGCTGCTGCTGCTCATGCTGCTGCTGATCATACTGCTGCTGATCATGCTGCTGATGATGCTGATGCTGCTGCTGCTGTTTATGCTGCTGCTGATGATGCTGCTGCTGATGATGCTGCTGATGCTGCTGCTGATGATGACGCTGCTGCTGTTGCTGCTGATGCTGATACTGCTGCTGATGGGAATGTTGGTGCTGATGGTTCTGCTGCTGGTACTGATGCTGATGCTGCTGTTGCTGCTACTGATGATGATGTTGCTGCTTCTGCTGCTGCTGCTGCTGCTGCATCAGACACCTGAGTTTACGGGTCGGCGCATAATAACATTTCACAACCAAAGAGATTTTATTTTCTTTCGTCATCACCGCTATATCTTTCGCGAGCAAAAAAGGCTGAGGCCCCCTCTAGACCTCTCTTCCCTGCAGCAGCAGCAGCAGCAGCAGCAGCAGCAGGAGCAGCAGCAGCAGGAGCAGCAGGAGGAAGAAGAAGTGCTGCCTATAAACCCTAAAGTTGGTGCTGCGCTGCAGGAGATAGGGCCCCGCTTCACTCTGAAACTGCTGTGGCTGCATGCGGGGCTTTTCTCTAATAAAGAGGGTTTCTATGAATTTGTTTGGAGGCCTGACCTCAAGGTTGATAGGAAAAAAATGCTTATTTAAAACACAATACTCCTGCAGCAGCAGCAGCAGCAGCAGCTGCTGCTGCTGCTGCTGCTGCTGCAGATCCTGCGGTTGCTGCTGCACCTGCTGCGGGGGTACTGCTGCACCTGGTGCTGGTGCGGCTGCTGCTGCACATGGTGCTGCAGTTGCTGTTGCAGTTGCTGCTGCAGCTGCTGGTGCTGCGGTTGCTGCTGCAAGCGCTGCAGCAGCAGCTGCTGCTCCTGCTATACTTGCAGCGTTTTTAGGGGACGCAGTTCTCTGCCCATGTGTCGCGGGGGTCGCTGCTGCTGCTGCTGCAGCAGCAGCAGCAGCAAGACGTGCTGCTGCAGCAGACATTGTTTTTATTGTGAAGATATTTCTTTTGGCAGTAAAGGAGACAGGCAGACACTAAAGGGAAGCAAAATGAATTCTTAATCTGCTGCCCTCTAGCTAGCTAGCTAGCCAGCTAGCTAGCTAGCTAGCTAGAAGGGGGGAAGCTGCTGTTTATTATATTTAGATCTGCATAGTAGAAAAATATAAAACTGAAAAAGGACAAAAAAAGATGCGTTCATGAGGCCCTGCTGCTGCGTTGGGCAACTGATCCCAGCAGCAGCAGCAGCAGCAGCAGTTGGCAGCGATGTGCTGCTGCTGCACAGAGGAGACTGCTGCAGCTTCGTGCAGAGCCTATTAGCTGTTGTCTGGATAAGAAGTGTCTTCACGCTGCTGCTGCTGCTTCTGCTGCTGTTATTGCTGCTGCTATTATTGCTGCTGTTTTGGTTGTTGCTGCTGCTTCCTTGCGGAAGCAAAGAAGTGCTGCTCATTGGCAGCAGCAGCAAACCTGTGTTGCTGATCTTGCCGTTACTGCTGCTGCTGCTGGTGTTCGTAGTCGTCCTCCTGCTGCTGCTGCTGCTGCTGCTGCTGCTGCTGCTGTCTAGTGGGGAAGCGACTCCATGCCTCAAAGGCTTCAACAGCCACAGTCTGGGGCTCAGCCATCGCTCCAATACCTGCAGCAGCAGCAGCAGCAGCAGCAACAGCAACAGCAGCAGCAGCAACAACAACAGCAGCAGCAGCAACAGCAGCAGCAGCAGCAGCAGCAGATGAGTTCTTTGTTGCTGGAATGCTATAAAGAGAAAGAGAGGAAGAAAAAGAGACAAACAAAACACGCAAAAGGAGACAGAAGAATATAAAATAAAATAAAAGAAGACAAATAAAATAAAATAAAATAAGACAAAAGGAGACAGAAGAAGATAAAATAAAAGAAGACAAAAGGAGACAGGAGAAGATAAAATAAAATAAAAGAAGACAAAAGGAGACAAAAGGAGACAGGAGAAGATAAAATAAAATAAAGGAAGACAAAAGGAGGCAAAAGGAGACAGGAGAAGATAAAATAAAATAAAAGAAGACAAAAGGAGACAGTCGCCGCACCGACATCTCCGCAGATCAGGCGTTTGCAAATAGGGGGAATCACCTGCAGCAGCAAATAACGAGACTACTTGCGGTGTACGTACACTGCAGCAGCAGCAGCAGGACCAGCAGCAGCAGGAACAGCAACACTTGCAACAGCAGCAATACCAGCAGCAGCAGCAACAGAGGCAGCAGCAGCAGTGACAACAGCAGCAATAGGAACCTCAGCAACACCATCCATACCCGCAGCAGCAGCAACAGCAGCAGCAGCAGCAGCGGGAGCAACAGCAGCAGCACGTGCAGCGGCAGCAGCAGCAACAGCGGCAGCAACAGCTGCAGCAACACCTGCAGCAACAGCAGCAACAGCAGCAGCAACACCTGCAGCAACACCTGCAGCAACACCAGCAGCAACACCAGCAGCAACAACAGCAGCAACAGCAGCAGCAGCAGCCTACAATGGCTCCAAAGAGTTCAATTTGCTGTATTTGCTGCTTAGAGATCGGGTGTCTCCACATCTCGCTGTTCATTGCAGGGGCGACAACCAGCGGTTTGCTGCTGTAGCACCACGCGCGGCACACGCAGCTCTGCAAGCAGCAGCAGCAGCAGCAGCAGCAACAAAAGAAGCAGCAGTGAGACGCATATCGAGAGGTACAAGCTATGAAAGAGCTACGAAGAAGCTGTGTGCTGCTGCTGCTGGCTGCTGCAGCGCCGCAGCACACTCAACACACTAGACTACGTGCAGCAACTGCAGCTCCAGCAGCAACAACAACAGCAGCAGAAACAACAACAGCAGCAGCAGCAGCAGCACCAGAAGGTCATCACAGAGGCCGCAAGACATCTTGGCGAGAGTATTTGCGCTGAGGGGAGCGATAATAAATATATCTGCCCAACGACGCAGCTGTACGTACACCCCAGCAACAGCATGCAGCAGCAGCAGCAGCAGCAGAATTCAGCAACAGCTGTGCTGCGCTGCCGCTCAAGCAGCAAAGAGACCGGAGACAGCAGCAAAAACAAAAACGGAAGGCACTACTAGGAGCAGCCAGCAGCAGCAACAGGTGCAGCAGCAATCGATGATGCAGCAGCTGCAGCAGCAACACCTGAAGCAGCAGCAGCAACTGCAATTGCAGCAGCAACTGCAGCAGCGCCAGCAACTGCAAATGCAGCACCACCAAGTGTACTAACTGCAGCAGAAGCACCGGAAGCAACTGGCAACTACAGCAGCCGCACCAGAAGCAACTGCAGCAGCAGCAGCAGCAGCAGCAGCAGCAGCAGCAGCAGCAGCATCAGCAGCAGCAGCAGCAAGACCGAACCTCTATATGCAAGACAGGGTCTCCTCTTTGCTTCCATGACTTCCACTCTTCGGTGTCTCTGCGAGCGCGCTGCTGCAGCGACTCCGATAAAAAATGCAGTGCCTTCTCTGTTGCTATCAACTCCACCTGCAGCAGCAGCAGCAGCAGCAGCAACAGCAGCAACAGCAGCAGCAACAGCAGCAGCAACAGCAGCAGCAACGGCAGGAACAGTCCTAGCATAAAAATAAAGAGACAATTATTCATAGTCCCCCGCAACTGCAACCAATAGCAGCAGCAGCAGCAGCAGCAGCAGCAGCAAAGGCAGCAGAAGCAGAGCAGCAGAAGCAGCAGCAGCAGCAAGAGTAGCAGCACCTGAGCAGTCAACCCCTTGGCTGCTGCTGCTGCATGGATTTCTTTGATGAGTTCTTCTGTCTTTATTGTGGCGACAGATCCCGTTACTCCCAGCAAAACCCGCACAGTCCCTGCAACCAACACCCTAAACCCTAAACCCTAAGCCCTAAACCCTAAACCCTAAACCCGAAACCCTAAACGCTAAACCCTAAGCCCCAGGAAGAGAAATGTGGGACGCAGGGGCGAGTAAGAAGGGCTGTTTAGTGTTCGGCCGCTGGGGATAGTAAGTAGGCTAGAGTTAACGGTTTAGGGTTTAGGGTTTAGGGTTTAGGGTTTAGGGTTTAGGGTTCTGTTGTCTTGCCCTGTGCTGCCTGGGATCCATTCATCTTCCCTCTTCCTTCATTGGCTTTAAAGCAGTCGTGCTGCTGCTTCTTTTGCTGCTGTTGTTGCTGCTGCTGCTGTTACTGCTGCTGCTGTTACTGCTGCTGCTGTTGCTGTTCTTGCTGCAGTGTCGGTGGCGCTTCGCTGCTGCTGCTGCTGCTGCTGCTGCTGTTGCAGGATATTTTTTGTCTTTTGATTTTTTAATAAATAAAAATAAAATAACATTTAATAAATAAATAAATAAATAAATCGCAGCTTCATCTGTTTATTTTTCTGCTGCTGCCCTGTGGGGCCCCCCAGCTGTACGCCTCTCACCGCAGTCTTCACAATTAATATTATTTTATGCATTTGTTTGCATGCGTTTGTCTTATTAAAGACATTCCTTTGCATGCATTTTTATTAATAATAAACTTTAATTGAATGGCGCTCAGTGAATTAGCGTGCAGCAGCAACTACAGCAGCAGCCTCAACCGCTGCTCTTGCTGCTGCTGCTGCTGCTGCTGCTGCTGCTGCTGCTGCTGCTGCTGCGGCTGCTTTAGGCTGGGGCTGCTGCGGTGTATCTCCGCTGCAGTGTTTGCAGAGGTGTGGGGCCCTGCAGCTTCCGAGGAAGGATATTAACAATGAAGCAGGCAGCAGCAGCAGCAGAAGCAGCAGCAGCAGCAGAAGCAGCAGCAGCAGCAGAAGCAGCAGCAGCAGCAGCAGATGGCTGCTGACAGCATCGCCCAGGCATGCCAGCCCTAGCTAGCTAGCCAACACCCTAGCTAGCTAGCCAACACTCTAGCTAGCTAGCCAACACTCTAGCTAGCTAGCCAACGCTGTAGCTGGCTGGCCAGCCCACTGGATATCTATGTAACTCACTGGCTAGCTAGCTAGCACAGTAGCTAGCTAGCCAACACTCTAGCTAACTAGTCAACGATGCCTTAGCGGTGGGCTGCTGGCTAGCTGGTTAGCTGGCTAGCTGGCTAGCCACAGCCCATCTCGTGGGGGTCTCTGCATCCAAGTATGAGGCAAGCTGTAGCTAGCTAGGGCAAGCTGTCGCTAGCTGTGGGCAGCTGCAGCTAGCTGAGGAAGCACGTAGCTAGGGGCTCGGGTGTACAGGCAGCTTTTTGTGTTTTTGTCTGTCTCCTTTTCTGTTTATTATTTGCTGTTTGCATCCAGGCAGCAGCAAACAGCAGCAAACAGCGGCAAACAGCAGCAACTCCACCGCTTCACTTAACTACACTCTTCTTGCTTCCTTCTGCATGCGCTGCTGCATGCACTGCTGCATGCACAAAGCCCCAAAGCGAGATAAAAGCGAAGAGAGACAAAGACGCACAAATGGACGGAGTCTCTCTTTGTTGATGTCTTTGAGTTAGTGCTGCTTTAGTTAAATATACATAATACATTTAAATATATATTTATAAACATATCTATACACATATATGTTTTAATATATGCATTTATATATATATATATATATATATATATATATATATATGTCTGTATGTATGTATAATATTTATATGCATGCACGTGTATACAGAGACATGCACATACACACCTATTTATTAAATATATATATATAATATTATATATATATATATATATTATATACACAAATATATAAATATATATTAAAATCTATTTATATATGTACATACAAATCCACAACAATACACAAAATGTATTTACCTGCAGCTCAATGAAAACAGGCGTAGCATCTGTACATACACCTCAATATATATATATATATATATATATATATATATCTGCATGCATGCAGCAAGACGTGCATGCATCCACATACACAAATGCAAACACATAAACGCGTGCGGAGACAGAAAAATTCACTGGGCTGTATAAATAAACAAATTTATATATATATATATATGCATATATATAAATATATGTATAAATATATAGATATATATATATATGCATATATATATATATATAACTATACTTATTCATCTATATAGATATATATATATAGTTACATATATATATGTAAATGTATCTATACATACATAGATGTATATGCATGTATATATATATATATATATATATATATATATAGATAGATTGATAGATAGATAGATAGATATATAGATAGATATATATATATATAGATAGATAGATAGATAGATAGATAGATAGATGCATACATATATATATTCCCGTATCTACAAATATATGCACAAATATATATATATATATATGTATATATATATATATGTATATATATATGTATATGCACATATATATATATATATAGATTTGTGAAGGTGTATATTTATGTGTATGCAGAGAGTCATACACATAAAAGAAAGGGGCAGGACGAATCAGCCACCTGTCTGAGCCCAACCCCTAAACCCTAAACCCTAAACCCTAAACCCTAAACCCTAGCAAGACCCTTCACAGATCTTCAGGCGCAGCCTGGCGACCTCCTGTTGCCCATCGGAGACAGCAATCTGCAGAGGAGACAGACGGAGACAGGAGGAGACAAATAAATAAATAAAATGAATATATAAATATATGCATATATATGAATGTATATACATATTATAACATATATCTTCTCCTGTCTGTATAAAGAAAAAGAGATTGGAGTGTATGCAGAAAAACAAAGACAAACAAAACCCTTAAACGAATGCATGCAGCAACACAACAAGAGGGCTATGTATATAAATGCATATGTATATATATATATATATAGATGTATATATGTATATATATATATATGAATAGATAAATATAAATATAGATATATATAATATATAATATATATGTGGGTGTATGCATGTATATTGATATACATATATATTTTTACACAAACAGAGACACGAGCAAGAGACAGCAGCAGCAGAGACAGAAAGGAGACAGCAGCAGCACAAAAGAAGAGACAGCAGGCAGAAAGAGGAGACAGCAAAGAGACAAAACATAAAACAAACAAAACTCACAGTAACTCTGTCTGCTGGGGGGTATCTGAAGACAAGCTTGTCTTTCCAGGTGTCTTTGCTGCTGCTGCTGCTGCTGCTGCTGCTGCTTCCCTTCTCCTTCTTCTCTCTGTTGTCTCTTTTGCTTTTTGTCTCTGCTCTGCTGTCTCCTTTTAAATCTGTCTCTGCCTGCGCTGTCTCCTCTTCACTGTCTGTAGCCCAACGCAGCAGCAACGAAGAGGGGTCCCCAGGCAGCTCCAGCCGCAAACGAACAGAGACAGGCTCCTCTTGCTGCTGCTGCTGCTGCTGCTGTTGACGCTGCTGCTGGCGCTGCCGATGCTGCTCTTGCAGAGCCAGCAGCCGCTGCTGCTTCTGCTGCAGCTGACGTTCTTCTGCCCTAAGTGCGTCTAGCTGCTGCTGCAGCAGCATCTGCTCCTGTAGCTGCTGCTGCTCTTGCTGCTGCTGCTGCTGCGACCGCTGCACACAAACAGAGACAAGACTGCAGCAATCTAATATACTGAGGGAAAGGGACAGAGACAGCAAACAACAAGTTGAGAAAGGAGACAGAAGGAGACAGAAGGAGACAGAGGCAGACACCACGCTTGGGTCTATCTGCTGCAGGAGGCAGCAGATAGAGACAACGATACTGCAACAACTCACACAGCCACACGCGACGTGCTGCTGCTGCTGCTGCTGCTGCAGTTGGTGGGCCGGCTGTTGCTGACGTGGCTCCTGTGCTCTCTGTAGTTGCACCAGACGCCGCTGCTGCTGCTGCTGCTGCTGCTGTTCAGGCTGCTGCTGCTGCTGCAAGTGACGGCCTTTATGTATGGCCTGGGGCTGACTGAGCCGCTCCCAAAAAGGAAGCTGCTGCTGCTGCTCCTGCTGCTGTTGCTGTTGGTGCGACTTGCGCACTGCGCTGCGTGGGCGTGCTGCTGCTGTGGCTGCAGCTGCTGTGGCTGCCGCTGCTGCAGAATGTGCCCTTGGGGTCGGCCGCAGCTGCGTGTCGATGCGTCTGCTGCTGCTGCTGCTGCTGCTGCTGCTGCTGCAGGGGCTAGCGGCGTGTCCCCCCGTACAGAAGGAGAAGAAGCGCTCCTGATAGAGCTGCTGCGGGGATAAAGATGTGCTGCTGCTGCTGCTGCTGTTCCTGCGCTGCTGCTGGAGCAGCAGCTGCCGCTGCTCTCGTCGCTGCTGCTGCTGCTGCTGCTGCTGCTGCTCCTTTAATGAGTGCCTTAAGGAAAGAATAGGCCCTGCGATTGTGCCGCCAGCTAAAGGAGACAATATACCCGCAGGTGCCCGTTCGTACACTGCAGCAGGAGCAGCAGCAGCAGCGGCACCTGCTGCTGCTGCTGTTGTTGCTTGGGGTGAAGCAGCAGACACCTCGCGCTGCTGCGGCTCATCCCTGAATCTAACCTGTTGGCGAGGGAGTGAGGAAAGCGCTGCAGCAGCGAGAGTTTGCTGCTGCTGTTGCTGCGTAAGCTGCTGCTGCTGCTGCTGCTCTTGCTGCCACGTAGGAAGCACCTGCGATTCAAAGGGTTCTGGCTGCTGTTGCTGCTGTTGCTGCGGCTGCTGCTGGCGTTGCTGCTGATGCTGCTGCTGCTGGAGCGGTTGCACAGCCTCCTCCGCCATCAACTTCCGTAGCCGCTGCAGGACAGCAGCAGAAGAATACCGATCCTGTTGCTGCTGCTGCTGCTGCTGCTGCTCCCGCTGCTGCTGCTGCTCCTGCTGCTGCTCTGAGGGCCCTTCTAGAGCAGCTCTGAGAGCAGCAATTCGATGCTTCAACTCTGTCAGAGAGGGACAGGAGGCGAGCCGCTGCTGCAGCGAGTCAGGTGGAGGCTGTCTCCCGTGCTGCTGCTGCTGCTGCTGCTGCGGGGTGGGCTGCTGCAGCGCTTCTCTCTCCACTGCAGCAGGCATATTGCCCCTTGCAGCAGAAGCAACAGGGAGACAGCCGGACGTGCTGCTGCTGTACAGGGATCTCTGGGGAAGCTGCTGTCTCTGCTGCTGCTGCGGCGGCAAGGGCCGATGCTGTTGCTGTTGCTGCTGCTCCTGTTGCCGGAGCAGCAGCAGCTGCTGCTGCGTGCTGTCGTGGGGTTGCAGCTCCGGGCTTGCTGACAGAGCAGCAGTACTCTGTGAGCTCCCAAGCAGCAGAGATGATTGCTGCTGCTGCTGCTGCTGCTGCTGCTTCTTCTTCTCTGGAAGGAGAGGCGACGAGAGGTGTAGTTGCTGCTGCTGCAGCGCTGCAGCAAACGCAGCAGCAGCAGCTTGCAGCTGAGGAGACAGCGCAAATTCATTTTCGAGGTCTGACAGCAACAGGGGACCTCCACTAGGTGCATAGGCGGCGAAGGCATCCGCTGCTGCTGCCGCTGCTGCTGCTGCTGCTGCTGCTGATCCTGCTGCAGGTGATGCTGTCCTGGTTGCTGGAGAGGGCTGAGACCCCAACAGTGTCTGCGTGGGACTGGCATGCTTTCCTGCTGCTGCTGCTGCTGCTGCTGCTGCTGCTGCTGTGGGTTCAGCTGCACCAGAGTCATTTGCGGCATCCTCCTCCCCCTCAGCAGAAGCAGCAGCATCATCTTGCATGTCCGCAGCAGCAGCTGCTGCAGCAGCAGCAACAGCTGCAGCTGCCTTGCGATGAAGCTTCTTCCCTGCTGCAGCAAGCAGCCTATCTGCTTCCCCAGTGAACTCCCCTGGCAGCAGCAGCAGCAGCTGCCGCAGCAGCAGCCGCGCGTGCTGCAGCTGTCCTCCAAAGGCTGCTCGCTGCCGCCTCATTGCTAGCAGCAAACCGTGAAGCAATTCAAGCAGACGCTGAGCTGCTGCAGCAGAGATCTGTGGCTGCTGCTGCTGTTGCTGCTGTTCTTGCAGTGGTGCTGCTGCGAAAGGATGAGCAGCAGGGGAGTGGTGCCACGACTCTGCTGCTTCTGCTGCTGCTCCTGCTGCCGCTGCTGCTTCTGCTGCTGGCTCTGCTGCAGCAGCTTCTGCTGTTGCCGCTGCTGCTTCTGTTGCTGCTGTTGGCTCGGCTGTTGCTGCTGCTTCTGGTGCTGCCGCTGCTCCTGTTGATGCGCTGCTGCTTTGTGTCTCGCGCTCTGCTGCTGCTGCTGCTGCTGCTGCTACTGGGGAGTGCATAGCGCAGGGAGGAAGCATGCGAGCAGCAGCAAGGACTCCTTCAGGTGTATAGGCAGCTCCCTCCTGCTGCAGTGCCTCGGAGAGAATGTCTGCGCAGCAACACCTCTGCAGCTGCTGCTGCTGCTGCTGCTGTTGCTGCTCTGCGGCTGATTGCTTTTCCGCTTCGCGGTGCTGCTGCTCTTGCTGCTCTTGTTGCTGCTCATGCTGCTCTTGCTGCTGCAGCAGCAAACTTTGTTGCTGCTGCTGCGTGTGCTGGCCTTCGGGCTCATCTAGCAACACCCCTTCGTGCTGCTGCCGTTCCTGCTGCTGCTGCTGCTGCTGCTGCTGGGTGTAGTCCTGCTGATTGCCCCCCATTTTCATCAGCGAAGCGCGATGGCTGTTGCTGCTGCGGCGTGTTGCTGTTGCTGCTGCTGCTGCTGCTGTTGCTGCTGTTGCGCTGTGTGTGGTGAGATTGCTCCTGCTGCTGTTGCTGCTGTGCTGTTGCAGCTTCGTCTGATTATAGATAAGGGCTCTACCGGGTTGCTGCTGCTGCTGCTGCTGCTGTCCTGGTCTGTCTGGTTGTCGAGTGGAGCTTGTGGCCTGCTGCTGCTGCTGCTGCCGAGCAGCAGCAGCAGCAGCAACAACAACAACAACAGCAACGCTGCTGAGCACAATAAATGCAAAAGAAAATATAAGAAAAAAGACAGAAGAAAGGCAGACGCCTTCTGCTGCAGCAGAAGACAGCTCGCTAGCCCCTGGGCCTCCTGGGAGTCCCTCCCGCTGCTGCTGCTGCTGCTGCTGTTGCTGCTGCTACTTTTTGTGTAGCTGCTAGTAGATGAACTGAAAACAATAAGCAAAATATCTTTGTTTTGTTTTGCTGCTTCAGTGCCGGCTGCTGCAGCTGCTGCAGCTGCAGCGCGCCCTATGCGCGGCGTTTGAGCTGCAGCAAGCAGGCTGGAGGGACAGGACTGCTGCTGTTGCTGCTGCTGCTGCTGCGGCGCCTGCTGCTGCTGCTGCTGCTGTAGCTGCTGCTGATGCTGCATGCGCTTAAATGTGTCTGTCTTTCATTGAAAACTCTAAAACTAAAAGAAATAAAATTATGTTTTAAGGTTTGCAGGCTGCTTGCTGGGCAGCGGCGAGCAGCAGCAGCCCCACGTGTTGAGGCCCAGCAGCAGCAGCAGCAACAGCAGCAGCAGCAAGTAGGAGCGACTACTGCCGCTACTGCTGCTAAGCTGAGGAGCGGGCTGAAGTTGTTATGGTTTTATGTGTTTCTTTGTCTTCTATAATGAAGCTCTCACTGCACAGATAGCTGTCTGTACACCTCAAGCTGCTGCTGCTGCTGCTGCTACTGTGCTGCAGCTGCCGCTCCGGCTGGTCTTCTTCTAATTTGACTGCTGCTGCGTCTTCCTTGTCCTTGAGATCTGCTGCACATGCTGCAGCTGTTGCAGCAACAACAGTAGCAGCAGGACGGAGACGGAGAGCAGCGGCTTCTGCTGCTGCTGCTGTTTGCCCGTCGTTGTTGCAGCTGCGACTGCAGCTGCTGCTGCAGCTGCTGCAGCTGCTGCATCTGCAGCAGCAGCAGCAGAGCGCGCAGCTTCTGCAGACGTTTGCTGCGCATGTGCTCCTGAATATTTACTTTGGCCCCAGGGCCTCGCTCTCTCCGCCGCAAGCCCTAAACCCTAAACCCTAAACCCTAAACCCTAATCCTTGACATAAAAGCCCTTGGCGCCAGTAGCTGCGTCAAATAACGCGATAGCGTGCTTTTACTGCAATGAGAAGAAACAGAGACAGCAGCAACAGCAGCAGCAGCAAGGTAACAACGCGAATCCTTTGCTGCTGCTGCAACGACCGCCACAGGAGCAGCAGCAGCAGCAGCAGCAGCAGCAGCAGCAAAGCGCTCGCTGCATGCGGCTAAGCCGCTCAGTGCCCGCCTTCGGAGCAGCTGCTGCTGGCAGGACCGCAACACCACCAGCTGCAGCAGCATCCCCTGCAGCAGCAACAGCAGCAGCAGCAGCAACAACAGCAGACTCCTAACCCTCCGCTTCTTCTAACCAACGAAGATGCCTCTACCCACAGGAGAGCGTCGGTCAGTTGCGTAAGTTGTGATCCTTGGTGCTGCTGCTGCTGCTGCTGCTGCTGCAGCTTCTCCCGACAGTGTTGCTGCTGTTGGTGCCGCTTCTTGTGCTCCTCCTCTTGCGGCTGTTCCCTTGCTGATAGTGTGTCTGCTGCTGTTGCTGCTGCTGTTGCTGCTGCAGCAGCAGCAAGAGCAATAGACTGTATGTATGCATGTGTGTATATGTGTGCTACCCAGGGGGCCCCCCAGCAGCGATTCGCACGTAGACTCTGTAGCGGGGGGGGGCCCCAAGCCTCCTGTTCAGGGCCCTCGTCATTTTGCTGCAGCCTTCACTAGGGGCCCCCCGAACCCTTCTGCTGCTGGAGAGGCATGGACCCCTTCAGGGGGCCCCCCACACTGGGGGGCCCCCTCAGAAGGGGGTACCCTACGTTGGCGTGGGGGCCCCCAAGGCGCTGGGGGGCCCCTAGGGGGCAGCCCTATCATAGGTATTGAAAGGGATGGAGGGTACTACACAGAGACAGTTAATCATATGTTAGATGAATGCACTGATTCAGCAGAAGGGGGGGCCCCCGGGGGGCCCCCCTCTTCAGACCCGCTAGGGTTGCTGCAAGACGAAAGGGATATGCTGCTAAATAGAGGCAGGGGGGCCCCTGGGGGCCCAGGGGGCCCTGGGGCCTCTGGAGACAGTAGCAGCCTTACAGGGTATTGTGCTTTGTCTCAAGATCAGGGGGCATCTGCTGCTGTAGCAGCGCAGTTAGCAGATACTGCAGATCGTCATTCGTTTGCTGCTGCGCTGCAGCACCACCAGCAGCACCAGCAGCAACAGCAGCAGCAGCAGCAACAACAGCAGCAGCAGCCGGTGCTGCAGCAGCCGGGGGCACGGGTCTCCTTCGGTCGCCTTGACTCTATCTCTTCTGCTGCTTCACAGGATTCAGGGATAGGGGGCCCCCCTGGTACTGGGGGCCCCGGGGGGCCCCCCGGTGTCCCAGGGGGCCCCCCTGCACCTCGCAGCAGCAGCTCAAGCGAGGACAGCAACCAGCTGCTGCTGGGGCAGAGGCCGAGCCGTTACATTTCAATTGCTGCAGTGTCTTATGGAGGAGCAGCACAAGCAGCAGCAGCAAGAGAGGAGGGGACAGAGGTGTGGGCCCTCGGGGAGAAGGGCCCCTTCGGTCAGAGGGCCCGTCTGCGTCGACATGTTATAATTCGAATACACAAAGGCATTCATCAAATACTAGAGCTGCAGGTAGCTGCTGCTCTCTGTCTCCTTTGCTGTCTCTGCTGCTCCCTGTCTCCTTTGCTGTGTCTGCTGCTCTCTGTCTCCTTTGCTGTCTCTGCTGCTCTCTGTCTCCTTGGCTGTGTCTGCTGCTCTCTGTCTCCTTTGCTGTCTCTGCTGCTCTCTGTCTCCTTTGCCGTCTTTGCTGCTGTTTGTCTCCTTTGCCGTCTTTGCTGCTGTTTGTCTCCTTTGCTGTCTCCACTGTTGCTGCTGCTGCTGCCGCTGCTACTGCTGTTGCTGCTGCTGTGGTGTTGCTGGTGCTGCTATTACTGCAGTTCGTGGTGCTGTTGTTGCTGCTGCTATTGCTGGTTCTGCTGGTTGTGATATTGCCGCTGCTGCTGCTGCTGCTGCTGCTGCTGTTGCTGTTGCAGGTGGCGGAGGTGCTTCGTTTGCTTCAGGCGGAGTGTATAGACAGCACTCGGTCTCGTGCATGCATATTAACGTATAGGGACTGTCGGCAGGCGTTTACTGATGTACACCCTATTCCTTCAATTGAAATAAGGAGACATGTTATTTTAATTTGTCTCCCCCCTATTACTTGCTTCCTTCTTAAAGACACTGTTTATCTGCTCGTTACTGAAGACCTTAAGGCTGACGAGCTTATCTTTCAGCTGTGTAGACTTACAAAGTATTACGCTCACCACCAGCAGCAGCAAACAGCTCCTCCTCCTGCTCCTGCTGCTGCTGCTGCTGCTGCTGGTTGTCCGCCCGCTCCCCCTCCTGCTGCTGCTGCTGGAGGTGCTGCTGCAGTAGGAGTAGCGAACGAGCAAAACTCTGCTGATAAAATGCAGAGAAGAGACTCCTATAAGACAATTCCATTCAGACACCCCCAGCTGCAGCAGCAGCAGCACCTGCAGCAGCAGCAGCAGCAGCAGCCGCACCAGCAGCTGCATCTGCAGCAGCAGCAACAGCATCAACACCAGCAGCAAATTGGTCTGTCAAAAGACGCAGCTAATCTCGGGCACGTCCATCCGCTGCAGCCAGCAGCAGCTCAGAGAGACAGCAGCAACATTAACAACAGCACCGCGGTGCTTCCGGGCTCCTCTCCTCAACCCCTGCAGCAGCAGCAGCAGCAGCAACAGCAGCATCAGCAGCAGCAGGTCTCTGGGGGCCCTACTCAGAACTCTTCACAGCCACCCAAGGTTCCAGGGGCCCTGAGGGGCCCCCCATCGGGCCCTTCAGTGGGGCCCCCTGGGGGGGCCCCTGTGGGGTCTCCTGTGGGGCCCCCTGGGGGGCCCCTGGGGGGCCCCGGTGTGGGGGCCTCCGGATTGCCTCAAGGGGTCAGCGCAGGGGCCCCCTCTGCTGCTGGTGGGGGCCCCTCAGGTGAAGGGGCCCCCAGCGGAGACTGGGGGCCCCCAGTTTTAGAAGGTGAAGACGCTGTAAAAGAATTACAAGCTGAAGGGGGAGGGGGCCCCTCTCGAAGCTGCTGCTCTATGAGCAGCAGCAACAGCCACAAGCTGCCGTTTGAGTTTGCTGCACTGGAGTGTATATTTTTTGCTGCATTTCAGCAGCTAAATGCAGGTTTGTTCTGTCTCCTATTTACTTGTCTTTGTTCGCCTACTGTCTCCGTTTGTCTGTCTCTGTCTGTCTCCTTTTGCTTCCTCATCTTTGCTGTCTCCTTTATTGTGTTCTCTGCTGTCTTCCTGTCTCTACCTCCTTTTTTGTCTCCTTTCTTTGTTGTTATATAATATATATATAATATATATATACCTGTCTCTGTCTCTAAATAGACATAGTATGTGTCTCCTTGTGTATTTCTTTTTGTCTCTGTCTCTAAATAGACACAGTAAGTGTCTCCTTGTGTATTTCTTTTTGTCTCTGTCTCTAAATAGACATAGTAAGTGTCTCCTTGTGTATTTCTTTTTGTCTCTGTCTCTAAATAGACATACTCTACCTCGAGGGTAAATACAGCGAGGCACAGCACAGGACACGCACAAAGGGGGAGTTGCTGTCTCTATTGATGGAAGACCTTCACGCTCTTAAGGAACCCATTTCGCTCTATCAGGTCTATAAACCCTAAACCCTAAACCCTAATTTACACGCTCTAGGGGCCCTTCTAGGGGCCTCTTCGGGCCCCCTTAGGGCTCTCTAGGGGCCCCTCTACGCATCTTTAGGGGGCCCTCTAGGGGTCTGTGGGGGCCCCTCTACATACCTTTAGGGGGCCCTCTAGAGGCTTTTGGGGGCCCCCCTAGGCATCTATAGGGGGGCCCCTAAAGGGGCCCCAGGGGACCTCTGGGGGCCCCTTTATTTGTCTCTATTGGCGTGATGTTGCTGAATCGGTTGTCTAGATGCAGAGCGAAGAGAGGAGATTAAATTAGACAGGGAGAGAGAGACCCATTCTAAAGGGTTTAGGGTTTAGGGTTTAGGGTTTAGGGCTTGTATGGGTTTTGTTTGCAGGACAGAGTGGATGCGTTTGATAAGGCATTCGATGAACTGATCAGCAATAACACCTATCTTCAGCGAATGGAGTTATCTAAATACGCTAGACACCCCAACCTCTATGAAGAGCCCGCAGACAAGGCAACTAACCCTAAACCCTAAACCCTAAACCCTAAACCCGAGGCTTGCAGCTCCATTAGCCGCATCTCCAAAATAGAATCTTTACTCACTTTATTACCCTCCTACTCCAAACCCCTATAATACCCCCACCTGCAAAATATCATGTCTTTCTTGCTGTTGCTGCTGCTGCTGTTGCTGCTGCTGTTGCTGTTGCTGCTGCTGCTGCTGTTGCTGCTGTTGCTGCTGCTGGTGCTGTGGATTTTCAGGAGGCAGTTAACCCGGACCTTGAAATTTTGCTAGAGTACTTCGACCAGGAAATAGACCAGGTGAGAGTCCAGGGTTTAGGGTTTAGGGTTTAGGGTTTAGGGTTTGAAGTTCAGCTTGTGTGTAAATACCTCGCACTGATAATAATGTGTGCAGTTCCCGTGTCTGGGCACCAAGTGCATCATGACGAGGATTTAGGGTTTAGGGCTTAGGGTTTAGGGTTTAGGGTTTATGGTTTAGGGTTTGGGTTTATGCTTTACCGTTTAGGCATTATGCTTTAGGGTTGAGGGTTTATCATATAGGGTTTAGGGCTTAGGGTTTAGGGTTTAGGGTTTAGGGTTTAGGGTTTAGGGTTTAGGGTTTTTGCAGTTCAAGATCCGGGTGCGGCATTTAAAAGGGTCTATTGAAGACAGCGAGAGGCTCTTGACTTTGCGTTTGGCGGTTATGCGAAACTCTCTAATTAAATCTGAGCTTGCAGCAACTTTGTTGGCTGCAGGGCTCGCTGTAGGCACCTCCATATCCGGTACCAAACCCTAAACCCTAAACCCTAATTAACCCTAATAAACCCTAGTATTAACCCTCATTAACCCTAATAAACCCTAATATTAACCCTCATAAAATATATAAACCCTAATATGAACCCTAATAAACCCTAATAAACCCTAGTAATAACCCTAATAAACCCTAATAAATCCCACCAACGAACTGCACACACACCACGCTGTCCATGGAGCTGAACCCTAGTCACAGGCGATTGCCCTCCGCGGTTTAGGGTTTAGGGTTTAGGGTTTAGATCTAAGGCCTGGGTGGGGGTTAAGATACAAAGCCTTAGCTTTTATACTCTATTAATGGGGTTGAGGGTTTAGTGTTTAGAGTTAGGGCTTTGTCGCTGATATTGGGTTGCGGGGAGTGTATCTGCTGCAGCCGCGTGCTCGTAGGTGGAGGGTTTAGAGTTTTTAGGGTTTAGGGTTTAGGGTTTAGGGTTTGGCGGTTGGGGTTTTTCAGGGATTTTTGGGATGAACCTGCAGAACGGAAATGAAGAGGGGAGCAGCAGCCACACGATGTTTATTTTGGTGTCATCTGTCATTGCATTTACTGCTGTTTTGTCTCTCCTCGCTGTCCTTTATCTCGTAAAAACCATCCGACTTTGACCTGCTGCTGCTGCAGCTGTTGCTGCTGCTGCTGCTGCTGCTGCTGTGGGGCTGGCAGCAGCACCAGCAGCAGCAGCAGCAGCAACAGCAACAGCAGCAAGCGAAAGAGCCCGCCGGCCGGGCAGCAGATTCTAACGCCTGCCCATATATTAGTAATGGCTACACAACAGATGCAGCAGTAACAGTAGCAGTAGCTGCAGCAGCAACAGCAGCAGCAGCAGTAGCAGCAGCAGCAGCAGCAGCAGTGCATTTCAAGGGAGACCTCTCAAGCGAATGCGCTCATCATAGTTGGCAGCGTTTTGCTTCTAGGGGGCCCTAGGGGGCCCCTCAGTTACATGTCCTGGTAAACCCTAAAATATTTTGAGGGTTGGAGGCCCCGATGAAAACAACTGAAGGTTTATGCAGATGCTGTATGAAGCTCGAAGAGATATATCAGACAGTTTCCCGCAAACCCTAAACCCTAGTAAACCCTAGGCCCCTTGCTCAAACCCTAAACCCTAGTAAACCCTGG
>NW_013547201.1:0-19152 GCF_000499425.1 Eimeria acervulina
CATATTATATATATATATATATTATATATATATATGGCATATATATATATATATATATATGGGCCGGCGGGGTGTATATACTCCTCTATATTTGTTTAAAAAACAAAATTAAAAAAAAACAAAAACCACCGTCTCCCTCAATATCCTCTGTCTGATATCATCTCTGTCTCTAATTGAAGTCGCAAAAAAATAATTAATTAATTATTAAATAAAAAAAGATAGATATAGATAATATCTATAAATGCATGCATTTATAGATATCTTTACTTTCTTCTCTTAGTAGAGGTTTGTTTTTAAAAGACATTTTTTTCTGTCTTTGTTTGCCCAGAGGGGCGTCTGTACATTTCTCTTGCTCTTGCATTATTTGTTTTTACTGATATTTTACTAATCCCTCTAACAAAGTCTGTCGCGTCTGCAGTCCAAAGGAGACAATCATCTGAAGGAACAGAAGAAAAGGGTCTCCTCAGCTGCTGCTGCTGTTGCTGCTGTCGTTGTCGCTGCTGCGCCCTTAGTCCTGTTGATGCTCGTGTTGCTGCTGCTGGTTCTGCAGCAGCAGCAGCAGCAGCAGCAGCAAAGGCAGCAGCAGTTGGTGTTGCAATCTCTTGACGCCTCTCCGCAATAAAAGGAATTTTAAACGAAGCTGCTAACCCAGGGGTTAGAGGGGGGTGGGGTTTATAGTGGTTTCTTCGCAGCTGCTGCTGCTGCTGCTGCTGCTGCTGCCGCTGCTGCTGCCGCTGCTGCTGCTGCTGCAGCATCAGTTTCCGATGCTGCTGCTGCTGCTGCAGGAACAGCTGCTGCTGCTGCTTCTTTAAGTCTTGTGTTTGTGTATATACAACATAAGGCGGTGAGAGAGGTGGTGAGTTGGGGCGGAAAATAAGCGGTTCGTGTTCAGGTGTATAGGCAGGTGTTTTGCTGCTGCTGTTCTTTTTTACTTCTTTCTTTTCTGTCTCCTCAGACATCCCAAAAAAAGGAGACAGATTATCAAGAGGGACCCGAGGTAAAGGAGAGACTCGAAGCAGCTGCTCCAGCCCTAAAGGCTTCGTCTTAGGGGTGCCTTCTTGCATCACCCACAGGGAGAAAGAGCTCGCTGCTGCTGCTGCTGCTGCTGCTGCTGCTGCTTCTGCTGCTGCTGCTGCTCCTGCTGATGACATCACACACAGACGGAGACAGACAGCAAATGCTGCAGCAACAAAAGAAGATTCTGCTGCTGCAATTAACATTTATATTGTACATATAAAAGCATATAAAGTTTAAATAAACATAAATTTTTAATTTATATATACATGTGTAAATGCATATAAATAAACAGAGACAAGGAGACACCTGAAAATACCGTCTATCAAGCAGGGGCTGTGCTAAGGCGCTTAAAGGAAGCAGCAGCAGCAGCAGCAGCAGCAGCAGCAGCAGTAGAAGCAGCAGCAACAGAAGCAGCATTTGATATGCATAAAATCATGAAACAATAGACGCAGAGCCCAACAGAGGAGAAGACAAAGAACAGAAAGGAGACTCAAGAGGCGAGAGGAGACTGATGTTTATTTTAGGTGTAGGGCTAGCATGCAAACAAAACCCGTTGAAAGTGCTGCTGCTGCTGCTGCTGCTGTCTGCTGCTGTCTGCTTTTTGTGTGTGCTTCTGCTGCAGCTGACCTTTAAACTCGCTGTCTCCTTCTCCTCTCCCTCTTTGTCTCCTCTTTGTCTCTGTCTCCTCTTCAGAAACAGGCGCAGCACCATCACTTGTCTCTTTCTTGTACACCGACTGGGGCCCCTTATCTGCTGTCTCCTTTATACAGACAGAAGAAGCAGCTTCTTCTTTATCTGTCTCCTTCTTAGAGACAGATTGTAGACCCTTATCTGCTGTCTCCTTTTTAGGAGGAGACAGGGGGCCTTTATTATCTGCTGTCTCCTTTTTAGCTAGAGACGGGGGGGCCTTGCCTACTGTCTCCTTTTTAGAGAGCGGCAGGGCTGCCTTATCTACTGTCTCCTTTTTAACTAGAGACAGGGGGGCTTTACCTGTCGTTTCTTTCTTAGATAGAGACAGGGGGCCTTTATCTGCTGTCTCCTTTTTAGCTAGAGGCGGGGGCATCTTATCTGCTGTCTCCTTCTTAGATAGAGACAGAGGAGCCTTACCTACTGTCTCCTTTTTGGAGACAGACACTAAACCTTTAACTTCTGTCTCCTTCTTAGCTAGAGACAGAGGGCCTTTATCTGCTGTCTCCTTTTTAGAGACAGGCAGTAAACCTTTAACTGCTGTCTCCTTTTTAGAGACAGACAGGGGGCTCTTATCTGCTGTCTCCTTTTTAGAGACCGACAGGGGGCCTTTAACTTCTGTCTCCTTTTTAGAGACAGGCAGGGGGCTCTTATCTGCTGTCTCCTTTTTAGATAAAGACAGGGAGCTCTTATCTGCTGTCTCCTTTTTAGAGACAGACAGAGGGCCTTCGCCTGCTGTCTCCTTTTTAGATAAAGACAGGGGGCCTTTAACTTCTGTCTCCTTTTTAGAGACAGACAGAGGGCCTTTGTCTGCTGTCTCCTGTTTAGATAAAGGCCGGGGGGAGTCTGGGGGCAGGGCTAGTTCTCGTTCTACAGGTGTCTCTAACAGCACAACAAATTTTCTGTCTCTTTGCTGTTTTGCATCCTTTTGCTTCGCCTTTATCTAAATGCATCAGCAAATCAGCAATTATAACACATGCAAATAAACACTAAACCCCAGCCTCTCTAACAGGACCCACCCACAATTTAGGGTTTAGGGTTTAGGGTTTACGGTTAAGGTCTAGGGTGTATGGATAATAAGAGATTACGGCTTAGGGTTCATTGTTAATGGTTTAGGATCTAGAGTTTAGGGTTTTAAAAGGTGTAGAGTTTAGGGATTAGGGTTTAGGGTTTTAGGGTTTAGGGTTTTAGAATTTAGGGTTTAGGGTTTAGGGTTTAGGGTTTAGCTGGACCTGTGCAAGGAGCTCGCGGCGGTTTATAAAGGGTTCCCCAAAAGAAGGCATTTTTGTTGTCTCCGGTTTAAATGTACATTCAGCTGTACAAGAAAAAGGAGACAGCAGAAAGAAGTAATAGAGACAGGTAGGAGACAGAAAGGAGACAGAAAGGTGACAGCAGAAAGAAGTAATAGAGACAGGTAGGAGACAGAAAGGAGACAGAAAGGAGACAGCAAAAAGAAGTAGTAGAGACAGAAAGGAGACAACAGACAAAAGTGATAGAGACAGAAAGGAGACAAAAAGGAAACGAAAGAGAGAGATATAGGAGACAGCAAGGAGACAGCAAGGAGACACGAAGGAGACAGCAGAAAGACGTAACTGACGCACAGGAAGGAGACAGATGAGACAGAGAGAGGAGACACAAAGGAGACTTAAAAAGAGACAGAAAGGAGACACTAGGGGGTTAAAGAAGAGACAGCCGCACAAAAGCATAAAGGAGACAGTGAAAATATACGGCAGGGAGAGGAAGAGGAGGCAACAGAAAGAGAGAGAGACAGTAAAATAGATAGAGACACAGAGCGACAAAGAGAGAAGTAGAGACAAGGAGACAGCAAAGAAAGTAAGACCCCAAAAAGGAGACAAGAAGAAGCAGCTAAGCGCTGCTCTTAGCAGCAATACTATTATCAAAGGGGTTTGTATCTGTCTCCTTTCTTGTTGTTTGTCTGCTGCTGCTTCATACCCATCTCTTTTTTCTTTAATTCCTCTTTAATAGCAATAACTGTCTCCTCTCGTCGTTGCTGACTTGCACGAATATGCACACTCAAGTCTCCACGAACAAACTGCAGAAAAAGGAGACAGAAAAGGAGACAAAAGAAGGCATAAAACAAACAAAAGGAGACAGAAAAGGAGACAAAAGGAGACATAAAACAAACAAAAGGAGACAGAAAAGGAGACAAAAGGAGACAGAAAAGGAGGCAAAAGAGACGAGACACACGGAGATAGAAAAAGAGAGAGTAGAGGAGACCTACAACCAAGCAGAGGGAAACAAAAGGAGACAGAAAAAGAGACAAAAGGAGACAGACAAAGAGACAAAAGGAGACAGAAAGAGAGACAAAAGGATACAGAAAAAGAGACAAAGGGAGACAGAAAGAGAGACAAAAAAAGACGCAAGGGGAGACAAAACGAAGCGTGAGGAGACAAAAAAGGAGACAGAAGAGGAGACATAAAAAAACAAAAGGAGACAAAAAGAGACAAACGGGGACAAAAGAGGAAACACAAAAAGGTGTAGGGCAGCAAAAAGAGACAAATAAGGAGACAGACGCTAACTAAACAAACATCAAAATAAACAGAAGATATCAAAATAAACAGAAGACGCAGCACAACACAGCAAAGCCCCTGAATTGTTCGCCAAGTGTCCCCGTACGCATTCTGTTTAGGGTTTAGGGTTTAGGGTTTAGGGTTTACATGGTGTGCAACAGGGGGCGGGGCGTTGAGGGTTTGTTCTTGTGCTTGTTTAGGGTTTCTGAGAAGGGTTTGAGCGAGCCCCTGGGGTGTATATACACCCCGATAGAAGGGCTTGTCTTCTAGTTGTGTACAAGGAAGCTTGTCTTTAAAAGCAGAGGAGACAACATTAGTTGGTTGACGGAGACTATAATAAATACCATACCCGCTGCTGTCTGTCTCCACCCATTCTCGCAGCGTCGATAGAAATGTCTCCTTTTCTATTACCCCCCTGCAGCAGAAGGAGACAGCAGCAAAAGGAGACAGCAGCAAAGAGACATTGCAGCAGCAGAACCTGCAGCAGAAGCCCTCAAACCCTAAACCCTAAACCCTCTAAACGACCAACAACAAGAAACCCTCCTGGTGATCGGCATCTGCTGCAGCAGCAACAACTACACAATTGTGTAGTTGTTGCTGCTGCAGCAACAACTACACAATTCCTCCTGCTGCTGCTGCGGATCACCTTGCTGCTGCTGCTACCGCTACTGCTGCTGCCATTGCAACTGCTACTGCTGCTGCTTCTACAGTGCCGTTGCTGCTGCTGCTTCTGCTGATACTACCGGCGCTGGTGCTAGTGCTGCTGCTGCTGCTGCTGCTCCAGTTATTGTTGCTGTTGCTCCTGCTGCTGCTGCTGGCGTGGCCGCTAGTGCTGCTGCTGCTACTGATGCTGCTGCTGCTGCCATTACTTGAGTTATTGTTGCTGCGTCTCCTGCTGCTACTCCACTTGCTGCTGCATTTGAGTGTTTCTTTACCTGCTTGAGATTAGAGGCAGCATATCTTCTAGAAGCGTTAGCAGCAGCAGCCCCAGCTGCTGGTTGTCTCTTCTTGCTGCAGCAATACAGGAGCAAGCGCTGTCGATATCAATATACCCGACACCAAGGGGGTCTAAGAGTGCATACACCTGAAGGACAGTGCGGCAGCGAGCTCGATGTGCTATTTCCCCGCTGCTTCTGCTTCTGCTGCTGCTGCTGCTGCTGCTGCTGCTGCTGATACCCAATCCAAATAGACCCTTCTTAAATGAAGGCGTAGGCAGAGAGCGCCGCAGCAAATTTTCCATCAGCGTCTCTAAATCTTCTTCTTGGTCTCCATCTCGATCCCTTCCTTCTGCTGCTGCTGCTGCTGCAGCTGTTGCTGTTGCTGCTGCTGCTGCTGTTTGCTGCCGCAACAAAGCGGGGCGAAAGGAATCTGCTGGCAGCAAACGAGGACGGACGTGTCTCCGCTGCTGCTGCGGAGACGAAAGAACGGGGGAGAAACCCGCAATGACCCTCATGCTGTACGCGTACAGGAGACGGAGACACAGCAGAAAAAGGGTTTAGGGTTTAGTGTTTAGGGTTTAAGCTGTGATCGAAAGCATCGACTCCTCCTCAGACGATTTTCATTCGGAGTTGCGCATGCAGAAGTTGTCGTGCGGTTGCCGCTGCAGATGTACTCCTCTCGGTGCTGCTGTTGCTGAAGTTCTGGTGCTGCTGCTGCTGCAGTGCTGCTCTTGCTGCTGTTGCTGTTGCTGGGGCTACCGATACTGGGGTTCTGCCTTCTGCTGCATGTCCTGCAAGAGACTGAGGACCTAGCAGAAGCTGAGAGTGCTGCTGCTGTTGCTGTTACTCTTGCTGCTGCTGTTGTTGTTGCTGGTGCTGCTGCTGTTGCCTCTGCTGCTGGTAGACCATTGGTCTGCTGCCTTATCCTCCCATCTGTATTGCCGGGGCCTCAATGATGAATTTGTGTTGCTTTTGCTCTAAAGTTTTATTTTATTCTAAATGAAGAAGAGACAGAGAGACGCATGCTGCCGCTCAGCAGTTTTCGTCGTCCTTCGGGTCCCGTTGCTGCTGCTGCTGCTGCTGCTGCTGCTGCTGGCGTTGCTGCTGTTGCTGCTGCCGTTGTTTGCTGCCGTTGCTGGTTGTCTAGTGTTGTCTCTATTGAAGGAAGAAGGAAGAAAAACAATTGAGAATGATATTCAAAGAAGTGTAAGGGAGCCCATCTCCGCCTTGCTGCGGTGTATGTACACCTCGAGTGTGCCGGCGGGAGGCGCATAAGCGAAGACTCAACTTCTCTGTCTTCTCCCTTTAGAAATATTCATAGCTCAGCATACACCTCAACTTAATCTTTTATTTTCAATAATATTTCCACTTGTTTAAGTGGGATAGAGTTGCTGCTGCTGCGCCCCGCGGTGAGGCTGCTGCTGTTCTCTATGGCCGTGCGGTGACGGCCGTAGCAGCAGCAGCAGCAGCTGCTACTGCTGCTGCTGCACTGGCTGCTGCTGCTGCAGCCGCTGCTGCTGCTGCAGTGCCTGCAGCCGGGGACGAGAGTCGGCGCAGCAGGATTCTAGTATTTTTAATTTATGTGATTCTCCTAAGTTGGTATGCATAAAGGAAAGCCATATAGTGTCCATCCATCCCTTCTATTTAGGGTTTAGGGTTTAGGGTTTAGGGTTTGGGGCTCCGTGCCGCCCGTTCTGCTTTTTTCTTCAATTGTGCATCCAGGAAGCTTGCTGCTGCTCCTCCTGCTGCTTGCACTGCATGCGCTTCCCCTGTCGTAACTGCTGCTGCCACGCTGCTGCTGCTGCTGCCGCCGCTGTTGCTGCTGTTGCAGACGGCCGGAGCTGCCGTTGCTGCTGCGCCCCCGCTGCTCAGGGCGCTTCAACACATTAGCAGCAGCAGCAAGAGTAGCAGCAGCAGCAACAACAGCAGCAGCAGCATATATAACAGTCGCCCGCTGAACGCGTGGGGTTACTGAGGCGACCGAAGACAGCACAGTGCCGTGCGCTGCTTCCCAGGCAGCAGCAGCAGCAGCATCAGCAGCAGCAGCAGCGCAGGAGAGGCGCAGCAACTGCAGCAAAAGCAGCAGCAAAATGTCCGACTCGCAGGCGGAGCCGCCGACTGCTGCTGCTGCTTCACTGGCTGTGGCAGCAGAAGACGGCTCCAGAGAGCGTCCTGCCGCTCATGCAGCAGCAGCAGCAGCAGCCGCAGCAGCAGCAAATTCCACAGCAACAGCAGCAGCAGCAGCAGACGGGGGGGAGGATGAGGAGTCAGTGCCTTCTGAGTTTGAGTGCTCCATTTGCATGAAGATTTTGCTGCTGCCTGTAACAACGCCCTGCGGCCACAACTTCTGCAAAGCATGCATTGAGGAGGTGCTGCTGCTAATTTTGCTGCTGCTGCTGCTTTTGTTGCTGATGCTGCTGCTGTTTGGTTGCTACTGCTTTGATGCTGCACATGGTGGTGCTGCTGCTGGTCTCCTCGCTGCTCCTGCCGTGCATACAGTGCTGCTGACATGGAGGTGCTGCTGTATGCCTTCTTACACCAGGCCTGCTGCTGCGTTGCTTGCGTCTTCACCTGCTGCTGCCGTTGCTGCTGCTGCAACTGCTGCTGCTGCTGCAGTAGCTGCTGCTGCAACTGTTACTGATGTTGCAACTGCTGGTGGTTCTGCTGCTGCTGCAACTACTGCTGCTGCTGCTGCAATTGCTGCTGCTGCTGCTGCTGCAACTGTTGCTTCTGCAGGCTCTGGATTACCGGCCGATGTGCCCCCTCTGCAGGGCGCCGGTGCTGCACTGCACGCTGCCTTTAGGAGCGACACGGGGGGGCCGCTCTCGCAGCAGCTTGCGGGTGAATACGCTGCTGCAGCAGCTGCTGGAGGCGCAGTACCCTAAGATGATGAGGAAACGAGTAGCAGAGGCTGAAGCAGCAGCAGCAGCAGCAGCAGCAGCAGCGGCAGCGGCAGAAGCAGAAGCACGATCTAGAACACAACACGGTGTTGAACTGCAGCAGCAGCAACAGCAGGTGCACTCTTCACCACCACCACCGCAGCAGCAGCAGCAGCAACAACAACAGCTAGAGGATACAGAGCGCAGGCAACTGCTGCCTCTTCTGATTAGTATGGGGGGGCAGCTGCAGCAGCAGCTGTATCAACACCACAGTGCTTGGGGGGCCCTCGCGCTGCAGACCTGGCCCTTAATGCCTGGGGAGAAAGTAACGCTGCATATATATGAAGAAAAATACGTCCGCCTTATAGAGCACGTCATGCAGGTTCGTGTTGCTGCTGCAGACTCGGCTTCACCTGCTGCTCCTGTTGTTGCTGCAGCTGCTGCTGCTCCCGTTGTTGCTGCTGCTCCTCCTCCTGCTGCATCTGCTGCTGCTGGTGCTTCTCCTTGTGCTGCTGCTGCTTCTGCACGTGATGTTGCTGCTGTTGCTAATGCGCGTGTTGCTGCACTTGCTGCTGCACTGTTTTCTCGGTTTAGGGTTTAGGGTTTAGGGTTTAGGGTTTTAGGGTTTAGGGTTTAGGGTTTAGGGTTTTAGGGTTTAGGGTTTAGGGTTTAGGGTTTTTTTTTGGTGGTGCTGTTGATTTCTGCATTTCTGTATTATTTGTCTCCGTATTTGTTTGTCGGTTGTTTACCAGTTGTTTTTAATGCACGTGCTGGTTTGGTTCGCTCTCTTTTTTGCTGCTGCTGCTGCTGCTGCTGCTGCTGCTGCTGCTGAAGGCTTACCCCCTCTGTTTGGTGCTGCATGCGCTGCCTCCAGGGGTCTCAACACTTCGGCATTGTCTTCCCCCCTATAAGCAGAAGAGCAGCAGATATTCCTCTACCTCGCCCTCGCAGCATTCCCAGGAGATACCGCCAGCGTGCTGGCTCCAGCACAACAGCTTCCCCCTCAACCGCAGCAGCAGCAACAGCAGCAGCAGCAACAACAGAACCAGCAGCAGCAGCAGACCCATCGCTGGATGCGGAATTAGAAGGACTCGGCACTTCGCCTGAGGCAGGGGTCTTCGGTTGCTGCGTGGGGATCGAGCAGCATACAATCATTGCAGGAGATGGGGGCCCCCATGGGGGGCCCCTAGGGGGCCCCCATGGTGGGCCCCAGGCGTCTTGCATCGTTGAGTGCATCTGCAGAAACCGATTCCGTCTTGTAGATATTTTTGGGCATGGAGACGCGGAGGAGGAGAGGCAGCTGCAGCAGCAACAGCAGCAACAGCAGCAGCTGCAGCAGCGCCAGCAGCAGCAGCAGCAACTGGCACAGGAAGACGAAGTGCCGCTCGAGGCGAGGATTGCTGCTGCTATAATGGCTCCGGAGTTCAAAGTGGGGATCTGCTTCCCAGTGGTAGACGATCCCCTGCTCGCTGCCGCTCCCCAAGCAGCAGGAGCAACTCCAGAAGCAGCAGCAGCAGTAACAACAGCAACAGCAACGCCAGAAGCAGCAGCAGCAACACCAGGAGCAGTAGGAGGAGGAGGAGCAGCAGCAGCAGCAGGAGGAACGGCGAGTGCGCCGGTGCAGCAACAGGAAGTGCTGCTGCGGCCTCGAGATGTGCATGCAGATCAACAACTGTTTGCCTCTGCTATAGATGAGGACTCCGATTTAGTTGCAGAGTTTGAAGCTGTTCAGCAACTGCTAGGCGATCAGCAAAGGGGGGCTCCATCTGCAGCCATGAGGCTTATGTTATATCGCCGGGTGTGCGAGATTTGTATACAGGGCTTGACAAGGTCAGACGCACTTCAGGCACTTCCCTGCTGCTCCTGCTCCTGCTCCTGCTCCTGCTGCTGCTGTTGATGTTGACGATGTCGATGCTGCTTCTGTGGCATGGCTGCTGTGTGCCTGTGGTTGGCTCCGGCAGGAAAAGGGTTTTCTATTTTTGTTTTGCTATAGATATGCCTGCAAAGTGTTGCTAGTGCTTCTCGCTGTTACATTTGCTGCTGCCGTTGCTGCTGCTGCTGTTGTTGCTGCTGCTGCTTCAGGCAGCTGGTACGGGGGGGTCAAACAACGCAACGGCTCTTCGCAGCAAAATTTGGGAGGATGCCGACAGTCTCCTCACATGTACGTGGAGGACCGCAAACCCTGAATGCCACCGGTGCTAGGGTTTAAGGTTTAGGATTTAGGGTTTGCTGCTGCTCGACTGATGTCAGATTGTTTATCCAACTGAAGACCAGAAACAGAGCCTTTTGTTCAGGGCATAGAGTTTCAGGCTGCAAATTAGTTGGGTGTTTTTAGTGAAGTTTACCGTCGCCTCACAACATTTCTCTCTAGCATATCTTTTCGCCCTTTCAGAAATGAATGGCGCAAAGCAAAGCCATGAAGATCCATTTCGGGGCAGCTACATATATATATATATGCATATATATATATATACATGTATATATCTGCAAGGTGCAGGCTATAACGTTTATGTTTGAGGATTCTTTAAGGGTTTGGGCTCGCAGGCAACAGCGGACGATGTGGTGACGCTGTCGTTTTTCTTCTGCAAAGTTGTGGTGGCGCCGACTGCTCTGCTGAGGTGGCAGTGGTTTCTTTCTACTGGTGAGCCTTGCTAGTTATTGATTTCTTATGGCTTATGGTTTAGGGTTTAGGGTTTAGGGTTGGGTGTGCATATGAATTTGCCAGTGTATATGGGGGGGCAAGTGGATCAAATGGATCGTGTTATATAGGCTTAATATTCAATTTTAAGTAGACAATAAAACATTTTTTGCAGCTACAGGTGGATGCTTAGGTGGTATAACAATTGGTTATTGTTTCATTAAGGACCAATCTGGGCGTGTGATGTTCTCGTGTGTAGATACACGCTGGCGGCTGCTAAGTGTCTGCAAGCTCATTCTGGATGCGGGGTGGATGAACATTTTGAATTTGAGGTGAGGGGTGTAGAAAACCAATAAGAGTTGAATAGCACTCTTGCTTCAGGTTTTGTTGCTGGTGTTTGCGTTTGCGGTTGCCTGTGATAAACCCTATACACCCCATTCAACATTTTTGATTCTGTTTGACTGTTTGTCCTGCTTCAGCTCTGCACCGCCCTCTGTCCTTTCGCGGTTAATGTTTCTACAAGATATACACGCAAATTTCTGGCTCTTTGGGTTGGTGTTGGTTTTGCTTTTGGCATGCCGTTGTTTTCCGTTGTTTTCCTTTGAAAGCGCCGAGCTATAGTTGCGGTTCTTGTTGTTTCTACCTCAACTGTTATTGATTTTCAGTCATGTATCGCCTCTTCCCTTGCCCACTTCCACGCGTACGCTCTACAGATAGAGGGGACGCAGGTTCAGGTTGCGGTTTCCCTCTTGAATCTTTTTAATGCGGGCAGCTGTGGAACTTCTTCAGGAGTTCAATGAATATCGTCAGGGGGTGCGATGAATTAACCTTTCCGATCTTTTGCATTGGAAGGGTCATTGGCACCCATGTTGCTTGCTTCGTTGTGTGTATTGCTGCTGCCGACCTCTGGTGCTGCTCTCTGTACCTGTGCGTCCAGAACTGTGTCGATACCAGGCAGCAGAGAGGTAGCCAGAAAGTAACGCCAGCTTGCACAGATGTATGGCGTACTTCGTGATACTGCATTGGAGTGCAGGCTGAAGTTTTTTGAAGCCTAGACGTTTCTTCTAAAAGTCTGTCTGGTAGCGAAGGAGAAACTGATTCATTTAGTGAGGGCAGAGCACAAGGAGTACTAGGGGGACTTGTATTGCTGCCAGTTAGGTGTCTACAATTTAGATGGATATTTATATCTAGAGGCTGGAGTGGATTTTCAAGTCTCCTTAGCGAAATAAGGAGGGAGGTGAAAAGTTAGGGTTGTGTCGGCGTCTAGTTCAAAACGAAAATTCTGCAGTCCCCGGGTGCAACTGTTTCGAAATACAAGATTATGTCCGTCGTCATGGCGGGCGCTAATGACACAAACCGCTCTGCCGTTGCAATCAGTTGGATGGCTAGTGGCTGGCGTGAGCTTTCGTCTGCCAGGAGAGGGAGTACTGCGGGGGGATGCCTTTTCGTTACTTTCTAATCACCTGATTCGAGTTCACGATCAGGCGCCACTCAATATTCTATCCATGCAGACACCTTTTTATACGTTTGTCGCCCTTTTATGTGTTTGTCGCACTGTCCAGGAGAATACATGTTTGGAGTTTTACCACAGGAAATGGCAATGCACAGTGTGCGTCCACGAACAGATCACTTATGATCAAGTCGAACCTGCAAATGCGAAATGTTTTTCTCCAGTTGCTGGCTCAACCGTTCGCCGCCCCACCGATCTGTCAGGCCAAGCTTTGTGCCGTACATACACCTCTGCATACACGCCAATGTTCGAAGGCAACTTTCTTCCATATATCATGCGTTCTTTTTGTACGCCTCCTGCTATTGCTCATCTTAAACTGTTTACTGCCACGAACTTCTCTATTTACCTCGTAATTCGCCCGAGTCACCAAACAACGATCTTCGCCTCCTTGAGTCCAGTATTTTTCGCCGAGCTTCTGGGCTCTTTCCAGTTGAATCGCGACGCAGTTTCCATGCATCGTAAGCTCCATTTCGCACGCCTTAGGTCCTCTCTACTTTCAGAAAACAGCACCAGCCTTTCAGAAACCTTGTTAATTGCATTTTTTCCCCTCGAGCTATTTAACCCAAATTTAGCAACCTCAGATTAGTAGAAGGGTGCAAACTACACACAGATCAACGATGACCTACCAGTGGTTGTGACATTAGATGGGCAACCCGGTCTGAATCTTGTGGGAAGTTTTTCTTGTTCTGCATGCACCTCTGCAAGCAAACCAACCCACAAGATGCACCTATCGTAACACTTCTGTCATGGAAGCAACAGAAACTGACCTCGCTAATCTGGTTAGCATTGTTTCCCTCCGCACAATTGCGATCCTCTCACCATGTACAGAGAACGCGTCGATCTACACCTATCCCTATCATCTTCACTGCCTGGTACGTACGGTTCCCCATGCACCACGTGCTGTTCGAGAAACAGCTTCACACAGGCGACGTGGCCATCGAGCTCCTCCCTGCAGTTTAGAGAAAACTCAGGATGAGCAGAAATCCCATCTGAGCATCCACAAACACAGGCACATACAACATGCATAAGAGCATGTGTATGCAGATAATCACACAGCGCCACCCATATCATACTGAAAGTTGTCCTTAGTTCCTCGTGCACTGGCAAGGAGGCTTGACCCTGCCTGTGGAGCTTAGCAAACACAGTTGACCTGTCCTTCTAAACGTAAAGTTCTTAAATGTAGCTCCAAGGCTATCTTCAGCCCTCACCGTGCACAGAAGGCTGTTCCGGTCTATCCATAATTCCACAGCAAAGGCAGACGACCGGGGTAGAAAACGTTGAGAGGCACACAGGGCCTCTGACAAAGGCACTGCTAGATGGACAATTGGAATATATATGTTGAAGTGAAAGGTTCTGAATGGATATGTGTAACAATGGGTAGGCAAGAAAGGAGACGAGCAGACGAGAGCAGTGGCTTCCAAGGGGCTGTAGTAACTGGAGCTGCCTGGTGTGTGACCATCAGCCACCATGCCTATTGGCTCAGACATGGCTTGCTCTGTTTGAAACTGTTTCCCATTAACTTCAAATAAACCACTTATATAGCATAATGCACAGATTAGACTTACTACAAGACGTCCACTGCTGTGGTTGCTTCAGCTGAGCGAACCAGCAGTCGATCGACCACTGCATGGTTACCGGCCATTCTCTCTGACGTTATCAGGGCCGTCCCAGCTTCTGCACATTTCCAGTTAAGCCTCAGTTGAGTATCCAACTCTTATTCAGTGTACAGCATATTCTTTTTCAGTGGAAAGCTCCCTGCTGCGCCGCTCGTGAGTCACGTCCCCTGGCAGCGAATGGTTTGCATGCCTTCCCTTGTACATGTCATTCATTGCTCGACCTGTGCACTCCACAGGAAGACCAAAGAATGGCTTCTCTACATATCTTTACCTCACAGGATACCACGTCTATCGCCGTTTCAGTCATGCGCGCACGACCACACTGCGCATTAAGACATGAAAAAATTCCTCCCGAAACTGGCAGCTAATAGGGACTGCAGCCGCACGATGACAATGCTTTCATATCCATCTCAAGAACAGCTGCTGCAATTCATGAGCAGCAGATGATATTGCTTGAGCGTCAACTTGGAATAACGTTCGAATCACTCAGTTCTTATCCTGCTGGAGCTACTCAGTTCAATCGCACGCTGCAAACCTCGAAAAGCTCCGAAATCTATCCCAGCTGCAAAAATGGCACGAAGGTCTCAAATTCTTTCATCGGCTTGCTCTTGCTTTTCCCCACTCCCGCCGCTTGTGCCCACTGTAGATGTTTTCCGGAAACAAACGTACAGCGGCGCGACAAACCTTGTGTAAGTACAACGAGCTTCGCCAGAAGGCAAGCGCATGCCATGCTCGGGGTCGTCCCTGTGTCGCTGCTACTGTCCACCCTCTGTCCCAACTAGACTGCATGGAGGTCCATGAAAGTTGCACTAGCATTCCCAAAATGGCTCCACAGGCAGCTCTCCCACCTACAAGAGCAGCTGTCTCACATCATCTGTGCAAAGCAGCAAAGCAGCATTCATTCTCTGTCTGAGCCTAGTCCTTCCTATTCAAGCCCCCTCCATGCAAACAGTGTCAATCCGGAACCACAGGAATCTCGCATACACAAGCAGGTCTCTCACTTTACATGTTGAATACAACGTTTTTCCTCAGTATAGCCCAAATTTTGATTGGCGTCAGGCCCTGGGCTTTCCTATTCAGCTCTCCAACATGCAAACTGGAACCAGCAGCAACAACACAGCAGCAGCAACAGCAACAACTGCATAGCAGCTGCAGCACCATCAGGAGAAACACCAACGGCAACAGCACCATAGGAGAAAAGCACAAGCAGCAGCACCAGTAGCAAAAGGAACGGAATTGTCTCGTGAGGCACGGTGCATGGGGGCCCTTAGAGACGGGCGAGCCGGTGATACACGACCGTTGGGAAGGCTAAGCAGAGTAATCCATACCAACTGCGGCCGACCCTCCCAATTGCCTCCATTACGTTGAAATAAATGAAGAAGGACTCTTCCGTACTTTTGTTAGCAGGCACGTTCAACTGCAACACCACTGGCAGTAATAGTGCCAACGACAACAGCAGCAAGTGAGGGCAGCGAGCAGCAGTCAAGCGACGGTGTTTGCCCCGCATGAGGCCCACTAAGCCGGCATTTCCCGTGCACTCTGGGACATCACTGTGCCCTGCTCTGTTGGATCAGCTGCTGCTCCCACCAGAATAACAGCAACCCATGGTGTAGCCGCAGCTACGGCGACCCCCAATACCTGTGCATAGTGATGCTGGCGCGTCTATCAGATTTGACAAGGCACTGCAATGCGCAGCGGGACGAAACCCTGCACCTGCTGGCGCGATATCACAACTCTTCACTCAGTACGTAGCAGTCCATGACAAAGTGTTTCGTTTCACAACAGTGCGTACAGAGCCTGCACAACATCATCTCCCGCTGCTAGTGATCCTAAAGCAGCTGTTGCCCCTGTCACGATGGCCATGCTCCAGAAATGCGTTTTTCTGCTCCACGACGACTGCCGTGGAGTATATTGGTGCTCACAGCCAGGTAAGTGTGTAAGCGTTCAATGGGTTTACGCAAGAGGCCAGCTCTTGCTCAGAGCCCAGGATGGAACGAAGCCTGTCTCTGCTAGCACTGATATTGTTAGCACACTTGGTGGAAAACAAAACGAAGACGGCTTCCAAGGAGTTGGAGTTGCAACCTTAAGTCCCATTTGAGATATATTGCAGTTAGTCACAGTTTCAGCTCAGAACATGCAGATGTGTGCTTCTCAGCTGCGGACCTGCGAACATACTTTTACCCCAGTGTTGGTGCCGGATGCAAATTTAGTGTAATACATAATATACTGACTTCCTGGTAGAAACACATGAATACCAAGCACTTCTGTACGTCAAAGTCTCAGCTCTAGATATGCGATATGCTTGAGGCGAATGCCCGCCTTTTCCAAACGTGTATATGCATGCCAACCCCAGCAGTACCTTTCCAAACAGAATGCTCTGCCATATTATCACGCCATTCATTTGGCATCCCCTCAAATATTGAATCTGCACAGGTAATCCGTTTCGCATCGCCTAACGTCGAGCTCAACGAAGTGTGTCTGCTGTTGGCCGTAATAATACGACGGCACGAGAAACATGCACCGCAAATACGGGCTAGCAGCAAACTGCATAGAGAGTCAAGGCATCCCCTCTTGGTCCTTTCAAATATTTGTTTTGCTCCACACATCATAAGGTACTGAGGTGCTGCTCAACACGGAGTCAGCAGGCTCCCTAAGACGCTAGCAACGAACTAGTGTTCCCTCTCCACCATGCATGCAGCCCCAGATGATATATAATTTCGCCAGGGCCGCCATACTGCTTGGATAACGGAAAGGCATATCGAAGGCTAATAATCCAGTAGTAAACGAGTAGGTTCGCCCATGGGAAAGCGGCAAGGCCGACAATAAGCTTAACGAGCGAAGTGCCTTCTTGATGTGTAAAACGGGAGTTCGTTAAGCTGCTGTGCGCCTATCGCCTTTGCAGTCATGCATGGCCGAGCACACTGGGCATTAGGACGTGCGAAATGCCTCCCGCAGCATGCGGCTAATGGGCGCTGCTGGCCCACGATAATGATGCTTTTGTACCCCTGAACAGCTTATGTTCTTCAAGAGTAACCGGTGATACCGCTTGGGCGCCATATTCACATGGTTTTCGAATCACTTACAGTGAAGCCGAGGTGATAATCGTAGCGTGTTTGACCTGCTGGAGCTCCTCAGATAAATGGGAGACTGCGCACCTCGTACAGCCCCAGTTGCGGGTTTAGTACGAACATCTCATACCTCCATCGTGTAGCAAGCGTCACAGAACCAGCATTTCGATAATTGCTACCCGCTTCCGCTGCCCCCACTATAGATGTTTTGCGGAAACAAACGTACAGAGAAGCAACAAACGTTTTGTGATTCTATCGAGTTGCAGGCACAAACGTATAGCATCCTCAGGGTTATCTCCTAACGGCCTAACGGCCCAACCGCAGCCTGTCTCCCAACTGGCCTGTATGGATGTCCACCAGTGCTGCATCACCATCATCACCATTGCCAGAGCCTCACCTGGTGGCTTCTTCACCTACACAAGCGGGTATTGTCGTTCCTTCCCAGTCAAGCCCAATGGGCCCGCAAGGTCTTATTCATCGAGCCCCCTCCAAGCCGGAATCGGGACTTCTGCTTTGTGCAGAGGAAAAGCACAGAACACAGGAGCCAGAGAGGAAGAATCGTAAGCCTGCTGTGGCAAGCAAGATTACCTGCTGGGCAGTCAAGGGGGGATTCGCCTCCAAGTTGCAGAAGGTTTTCATGCGAGTGACTGGATAACATGAGCTGTTTCTTGCCCAGAGTATTCTCAACCCGCTGGGGCAAGGAGCCAGTGTACGTTTAGGGTTTTAGGGTCTAGTGTACGTGACGCACTATGACTTTCAAAGCACATTCGGATATACTTCCCATTAGCGTATTCACGTTGTCTTGAAGGCTCAACGGCTTTCGAAGCATGTTCGTGAGGTCATCCCTGATTACTATGACGGAGAGAACTTCGGCATTTCAACTCAGAAGGGCAACACCGGACGAATAGAGGACCGGAAGGGAGTCAGGCACGGCTGCCCTCTTCGCCCTGTCCACTTCAACCTTGGCATCGAGCCGCTGCTGCAGAGACTGGCAGCACGTAACGAAGGACTAGAATTACGTACAACAGACGGGAATCCAACGAAAAAGGTATCTCATGTGGCACACGCAAACCACTTGAAAAACTGTTGCCAGCACTCGTAAAGGTTTCAGTAACCTTCACCAAGTGGTAGCACGCTTCGTCTAAGGGGCGGCATTAAAGCCCAGCCTGTAGTAAACAGCGCTCTCTGCTGCTACTACTTACCTACCCTATGCACACCTGCTAGGTCAACACTCATTATATGAACGCTACACTCAGAGCATAACCATTAAAATAAACATAAAATACCGAAGAATAGTCTCTAGTTTGTACCCCCGTTTGCTCGTAGAGCACTCTTAGCCTGGTGGCCTTATTTCCTGTGAAGTGTGATTTAACTTATTTCTAATAGGATATTATTTACATTCGTCCAGCTGGATGGATATCCAGATGTCCAGTAAGAGTATCACTGTAGTAGCTGCGCACTACACAACCCGTCCACATGCGGTACGCTGCAACCGAAGGTGGACAAGACAAAGCAGTGACCTGGTCCGGTCCAACTAAAGCTGCAAAGGATTTCTTGCCCGTGGTGAAGGTGGGAGAGATGTGCAAGTTCCTGGGGTAAAAGAATCACTAGAGACTACATTGCAACAAAGCCAAATCCTTCGCCTCATTAGCAAGACGAAGAAGGGTATCATTAAGCGCTTCAGGTCAGAGCTCTTCCCCTGTGAGAAGTTGGATGCAATGTGCACTCTTGTGACGTCTCGGCTGGACTATCACCTGAGGCATTGCTACCCTTAAAAAATTGGCCGTATTCGGTCGTCATCTACATGCCGTTCAGGGAGGGAAATAACAACCGACATGTTCCATCAACCCATTTCGAGTGGAGGGATGCCCATACACACGATCGCAACAGCAACACAAATTGTTCATACTATCCAGATGCTTAGCAGCACGGATAGCATGATACGAACGGTTGAAGAAGGTCAATTGCTTGAGGTCATCAACCCGGCATTCGTAGAGAATGATGCAATCGATCGAGAAGCTATTCTTGCCTATATCAACAGACGCGATATTGGATGTCTTAAGAGGAGAGGCAAGAAAGTGCATATAAGAAGCTTGTGGTCAGACCTTTCGGGAAAAACATCAGTGAGCACGGCTCAAATCGAGACTGAGAGTGATGGCAGCTTGTATATTGTTCAGAAAACAGAAGGTTCCTACTTAGACCAGAAGAACCTCAAGCGGCATATGACAGGGTGGCAGCGAGATATGCGGAGGGAAATGGGAGATCAAG
>NW_013547200.1:0-18584 GCF_000499425.1 Eimeria acervulina
GGGGGGGGGGCAGGCTCCTGCGATCACGAAAGTCTCCAGAGATGCGCCTCCATCCAGTTACCGCTCCCCTGGGGCTGGCGACTACGTTAGCCTTCCTGTTTGCTAGCGGCACAGTGATGCGTTCCAGCGCGAGCGCTGCTAATCGCCCTCCTCACAGTCAACCATCCAGCCCTGTATCCAGTTTCGCTTAGCCACCATGCGCACGGGCAAATAGCACGTGGTACAATTCAGACAATCCAGTTCCATGTTCTATTCCTGCACGGGGAATCTTCAGGGATTGGGACAGATGCGCGCCTTGCCGCCGCCTTGAAAGTTTTCTAGCAATATTGTGCCGGATTTCTTTCCTCGTAGTGCTGCTGCTTCAGGCGCGACCTTGTCCAGCCTACGAGTGAGAAAATCTGGTACGACGCTGGCATAGAACTCTCAGGGCGACGCCAGGGCGCGTCCTGGCTATTCAGCCATTCCTTCAGTTGCGTAGAGTTGCGCATACAGCAGCAAGACTCACGCTCCATGGTTTCATCGCTAGCTTGCCAAGGTGGCGAGGTCCGCGATGGCGTGCCTTGAAGGACACACGTGTTCAACGCGCGGTCCGCACCGGCTAGCTGCTAGTATGGTGGGAGACTCACAGAAAGTTAGCCGGTAATTTCAACGCTTGCGCTTGTCACGCACCGAGGCATGGAGGCAAAATGAGATGTCCAGGAAACTTCCGGACGGCACCAAGCTGCATGGCTTTCCTGCCGCTATGCCGCGATGCCACATTTTTGCTCATTTCTCGGAGGGCTAGAAATGTTAGCCAGGTAGCAGCACAACAAGAAAAAGACCTCCCTCACAGCGCTAGGAGCGCAACTGGTTTCAGGGTCGCCACTTGGAAAGCTCAACGGAGCACCGTGTGCTCGGAAGCTGGCGACGTTCATCCACAAACACCATGAGAATGATTTCTCACGTTTCTTGCGGACATTGGCAGACGCCGAGTACTACGTCCCCAGAGTAGTGCAACTACAGCATCAGGTCAGCAAGGGCCAAAGAATACGCTGGGCGCGCCTCACACTCGCCTGATCATCGAGCTAAACAACTAATCGAGAATTTTTTTTGCATGCATTGTTTCCCTTGGTGTATGGGAAAGCGCAACACAGTCGTTGCCGCTTGGACGCGCCAAAGTAGTACTTCAGGGAAAGGAGTTAGCTGTAGAAGCGTCCATGCTGGTGTCAAAAGCATCCCATGCACAAGCTACCTGGGAAGCCCTCCAGCAATGATCATGCCATAATTAGCAAGCCACCAGTAAGCGGCTGTGCCGCGGAGCGGTATTTGCAACTGTTCTAGTTTTCTTGAAGAGCCGCGACCGCTGCCCGGTAACGCTGTGACCTACCGAAAATCAGTCGTGTCTCGGCTATGTCCCCAGGACGCTCAATGACAACAGGCGGCGCCACCTCTGCATTGGCAGTCGAGCACCTCGGGTTTGGGTCAACTACTCCTTAAGGGCTTATATGAACTTGCTAAAGAACCCGGGTCAGTCAGCTGAATCCATCCGCAGGCCGGAAAAGAAGTCAGATGCTTTTGTACCTAACTTCTCCAGAGCTTTCCAAACTTCTGGAAAGCCGGCGAATACTGAAGTATGGTGCACTGAGGATTTCAATGCACTCAGGAACGCCAAAAGTTTCCTATCGAGAAACCTGGCGAGTGCGCCAGCTGTGCTGTTGCCTCTATTGCCTGTCCCTAGTCTACTTTACCGGGCGCTTCTGATTAACGCCGGGAAGTTCAACAGCCTTATACGGTTTCTGTTACTCAAGAGCGTGAAGTCTGCTGGTCGGTCGGTTTGAGTAAGCCTCATGCACGTTCATCACAGAGCCCCACAAAGGCCGTTGGAGACGAATGCATCGCAAGCAATGCACGTCACTATCTTAGGGAATAGCGCGGCGAAGTCTTCGTGAGCTGATTTCTGCAGTCCTCCTATGTCGACCAATTATGTTACAGCCACCCACGAGGTTGTTCAGTGCTAGCACCTTCGTTGTTATAGTACTCGCTTGCCTGTGCGCATCGACTAGCATACGTCGGAAAAATCGTCATTTACTTGGTAACCGACCGGCAACCGTCAGTTTCTGCATTGTACCCGCCGGTGTAGACTGGCAGCATTCTTGGCCGTTATTTCCGGAAGAATGCTGCAAACTGCCAGGCCAATAGGCCGCTTCAGAAAGAGAAAGAAGCCCTACTTCTTCCCCGTCTTACGGTTCACCCGCATCCGCTCCATACAAAAGGGATCTCAATCGTGCTACCGCATATACGCCGGCTGAGGAAGAAGCAGGACAGGTTTCCACAGGGCCTGTGAATCTCAGGCTTAGAATGGCCCAGGCGTCCGTCTAGGGCACTTCCAAAATTTTGTTTCCATCGCCTACACATAGATATGACATTCAACGCTCTTGCTAGTGTAAAAACATTCTATTCGGGGGTTTCTAAAGGTGATGGTACCTCAATTCGCTCTACTCCAACCCGTGATTGGCACATGCGGTTGGTGGGACGGATTAAAAATGAACCCCGTAACTCAGAAGAGTACTGGGGTCTTCCTTGGCTTGACTGTGAGGGCCGTACGTCTTGCAAATAGTATTCACTGAAAGTCGAAGCCGAACCCTCCCCCCCAAACCTCCGTGTAGGTGTGCTTTTGCACGTGCTTGGGCGAACTGCAGACTAGCTTCGGGAAGCTTCCCGTGCTTTGGGCATCATTGTTGTCCCAGAGACACCACTGCGCAGTGTATCCTTCGGCTGTTGTATTCTGTATGTTCTGCGTGTGGTGGTCCCTGGCACTAGTAAGTAGTTGCTTCGATGTTTCAACTTGGAAAACTTGACCGTATCTCATGGGTTTCGGTGGCTCCGCGCACCTTGGACTGGCTGTGTTGCATGCTCAGAGCTGCTTCATTTAGTTCAATTAATTCACCTTAGTGCCCTCGCTTGCGCGCAACACGCCTCAGCCGGGATTGCCCACAGCTCATACCTGGTGGGATCATCACCCAACCTGCTCATAGTTCCTTTGAACCACAAGGGTTAACCAGGATGGAAATCACTCATATGGAAAACGCTTTATTAGGCCGTTGCTGGGGAAATGTTAGTAGACAAAAATAATTCAGAAATTGGCTAATAACGTCTTTTCATCTCAATGTATTATGGACAGACTGCATGTGGAGGTGCGATAATCAGCAGCAATATGCCCACGTTTTTGCTTCCGTTTTGTGTAGGATAAGGCTCAATAATCCGAGACTTTTGCCTGCCACGGCAGCTCGAAAACGGTTCTAGCCTTAAACTGAGGGATTGTTGCATGAGGACCTCTTTGGGGAAGTCATGGTGGGCGTCTGGATTTCTGGGAATGTAAAATTTCCAGAACTGTTTTGAATGTGAGGACCTTGGCCGGCAATACACGAACGCAGATAACGTTGGACACGCTATCCGCTTGTTACCGCATGGGCTCTCATCATATTAGACGCTAAGCGGAATATTTTCCAGATCATCACCTCCTGCTACACACTGGGCGGACTTTTTGTTTGTCGTAACCGGCACCACCTTCAGATACACTTGACTACACAGAAAACCGTCAGTTTTCCCTAATTGATGCACAGTTTTATCTGCCAATCACGTTGTGAGTTAATGTGCCACTTGCCAAATGCTACTTTTCGCGTTTCTCCTGCTGTCATGACAAATGACGGGGCTGCCCACCAGACGTGCGCATCCGTCCACGGGGCTGGGGACCTGAAAGTGCTTTGTGGATGCACTCTGAATGAATCTCTGGATGGCATCTTGCAACCCACAAGCAAAATACACTGCCAAGCTTCGAGTAACATTGCTTATAACAACCCCAACGAGGGGTTATTCAAGGCAATTGCGCGTCGGATGCGTCACAAAGCCAAAACGGATGCGAGGTAGCGCAACACGGTTGCTTCCCACCGACCAAGCTGTTTTAGAGAAAGTCGTGAACAGATAGGGCTATTAGAATAGCTCGCTCTTGAACGCCAGGCTTTTTCGACGTTATACCAATGATTCTCGAGGGTCCCCCTAAGCCGACTCTGGTGAGAGGTGGCCCATCAGTGTACTCCAGAGTGGTCAAAACTGATATATCAACCACTAGAATGCGCAAGCGTGGCATCTAGATGCTTCAGATGAGTGAACAGCACGCGTGGTTTGAGGGAATGAGCGGAAATGGGGGCAAATAAGCAGAAATAACCTGAAATATATTGGTTGCTAGAGGTTGCGAATGTGGGGCATCGTAGGTTCGCTACGGACCCTGTGTGGAAGTAACCGCTGATTCTCCTGATGCAGCGGCCATTTTGTCAGAGGGATGCAACACGGACTCTAGAGACACACAGGCGATTATTGAGCGCATCCGCAGGGAGGCGCAAGGTTCAAGAGTGCCCGTTGAGGCAGTTCTAGATGCCCTATTCCCTCCCATCATCTGGCGGGAAGGGGACCGTTTGTTCGTACAGGCATGTCCCTGCACTATGTAGCCCTTCAGACACACCATTTACGCTGGAACTCAAGGGAACGGGAAGCCAAAGAAAGACACCAAAAATAAGCATTGCTATACTGCCCTGCTGGTTTAGGGCGTCCATTGCTGTTCATGCTATCCTTGTACTTTCTTGTAGCACGTGAGCACAGCAGCTGCAGATCGGGTAGACGTCCTGAAAACTCGAGAAGATTTGGACGTACAGCTTCTGGAGAGACGCGCATCAGAGACGGGAGTTTGCGCATGTCGGTATGATGCAATACTTCAGTGCTTCGGTGAGCTGCGATGGAAATGCTATGTCTAATTTTTGTCCAGCTAAGAATACATGTAAATTGGACTGGTGAAGCTTGGGAGCTGGATCGCTCGCCCGTTTCAAGTCACTACAATGGCGTTGAACTCTATCTGGGTTCGTGCTTCTTCCCGCTTGCCAGCAGTCGAAACCGGGGTACTGCACGAGGCAGAAATGTTTATGTGACCCAGACGAACTCATTCGCCAAGTAGCTATTCTTTGTCCGGAACGCGCACTTCTTCTTCTGAGGTACGCTCGTGCAGCAGTGCTGCTTTGCACTGCCCCCTCTTAAGTGTGTAGTACATTTGAACTCGAGACCGATAGTGCTGTGGATTCTGCAGGGTGAAAGACGAAATTAAGCTTACCATATCCGCCCTTGAAGTGCTTTGCAAAAGCTCAATCGGTTTTTCTGCTCTTAAGCAGATACAAAGCCACGGTACAGAGTCAGGGGTAACGCCGGAGGAGGTAAACTCTCCTATCTATTCACTGTATTTGTTAAGGAGTTCTAGTGCACACGACGCCCCAAGCGCATGGAGCCACGTTTCTAGCCTCCCCAAGCGCTGCAGTCGGATGAGTTGGCGGTTCTTCTTCGCAGCTAGATAGACAGAAAGAAAAGAATATGGAGCTAAAGGCAACGCTGGCAATAGTAAAAAGTCAGATTGAAGAGTGCAAGGCGTACGCTGTTGCACGAAATTGGGGAGATCCCGCACAACTACCGGCAGCCGTTGAATGACTTGTTCATACGAAAAGCGTAGTTGTGTTGGGTGAAGTAGAAGCCATCAGACGACTTAATCAGTGACGCTAAGGGGTACAGTGACGCAAATGGCCTGGATATTCAACGGGGAAAGTCCTGACATCTCACTCTTTTTAAGAAACCTACTGAATTGCTCTTGAATGCTGTCAGCCTTCAAACGTTAAACGTGATAGACTTAATTCTGGGGCGCGCTTAGGCTTTCCAATTTTGTTGCGGCAGGCAGATGACGGAAGAGCTCAATGCACTCGAGAGGCAGCATGCTAATGAGGTCGGTAATCGCCCTTGCAGCCCTCTACTCGACGAGTTCCTGAGCTGCGGGCGGTTAGCAGGTGATAAGTGAACGCTGGTTACTGTCGGTGCCTTTCTCTGGCAGGTCGAAATGATGCGGCAGCAACTGGCAATTCTAGAAACAATCTTCATCAACACGCACAATGCCCGTGGCAAGGTTACCACAACAAGCCAGGCAGCTAGCCAACCAGCGGCTTAGCTCTACTCCGAATTCCGTTGTTGTCGTGGGTGAGGCCCTGTCCTTGACTGACTAAAGAGCCTAATACTGTGAAGGCTTTCGCCGGCCCGTAGCTCTGCGTTGCAGATTCGATCGGCAACTTTCCTTGATTTGCCGAAGCAGAGAGCAGAGCTGGACGTAGCCTACACCTGATTGGTTAAATGCCATATCTCTTTACCAAGCAAACAGTCTTATAGGCCTCGCAAAGTAAGATTACAGCTCTTTCAATGGTCGAGGAGGGGAAGGCCCACCAAATTACCGTTTTTACAAGGAGTGCCAGAGGTGGCCGCTAGCAATGGCTGCTAACGTTTGCATCAACCTTGCCGCAGATGCACTCTCGTTCCGCCTTAGGACAGTGTGGTAGACCGGATGACAAAAGCACGCTTGTTCAGTGGACTGAACTTTGGCGTGTCAATCGTCGACGAGCGGCTTCCCATCTTAGGTCCCAAGTATGCAGGCAAAAACATCTTAATTATAGAGATATTGGCGTTCCGTGGCTTTGCTAGTACGAGTCAAATACTCCGCTATTGCGTCACGTAGGGGAGAAGTCCAGTGTGGAGAACGCTACGAAGAGTCATTCAGTGCTAAGGCGCAGCCTATCGCTTCCACAAGAGGGACCTATATAATAGAGGAACGTGATGTGCAAGTACCCTTCAGAATGGAAAGCTGCGAACGCTGTACGGGCAACATTGGCTTCTATCTGTGTGCGCCAGATTGCCTGAGATCCAAAAGACACCATTCGACCCTTCTGCAATTTTTAGCGCCAATGGCTGTTGGGTAGTCCATCCCCCAAATCATTTAAAGTATCCTTTTTGACTAGAACCCAGAAACATTGTCAAGTCGGGGATAGTCTCCTGCTCCATGGTAACACGATCAGAAAAAGCGTAGCATGCCCTTGTAGGAATATCTTGTCCAGGACAGACTAGTCTGACTATTTCTAGGCAAGGGTCATAATTACAGGATCCCGCACACCTTCCGCAAGCCAGCCTCCGCCAAATATATGCGATTTCAGAAGACATTTCGCTGTTACTGCATCGCGTGAAAGCGCTCTACAATTCTGTGCAAAAAAGTTATTCCGCAGCTGCAGACCGTTGCGCGCGTCCGTTGGAGCAGCAAGTATACCTCAGAAAGGCTGACGATATGCAAAAAGCTGCTGCAGCACTGGTGCTTGGGGAAACTGATCGAGAGCTTATCATGGCGCTTCGCATCGGCAATGAAGTATTTGAGTATGTTCACCATGAATGCGCCTTGCGTCGGGGACTAGTTCTAGTGTGGGGATTGCCGTTTTTGGCTATTGACTAGGTCTGCGGATTCAGAAGCGTACACTGTTTCTCATACGTGCAATATCTATGAAGTAATATCCAGTTCTAGCCAAGAATTGGGTTTTCCGGCATTTGGACGCCAAGCGGCAAATGCTTTCTCTTGAGTTGGGCGTAGCGAATTTCATGTGTCTCGCGCGCTGCGAATCTGTATATTCGTCACTTTTTGCTTCACGGCTGTCTAAATGATGCTGAGGTGCTCTACGTGCTCGGAAGGTGGATAAGGCGGGCAACCTTCGCACATGGGGTTATGGAATGCCGCTTCATTAGGCACGTGGGAGCATTCGGAATCATCAGGATAAGTGGATTCCAACGCAAGGGTGTGCTGACACGAAAACCTGTTTTTCTAGTGTGAAGGGGTCACGTGGATAGTTTTGTAACTCTTTGCAACATATTAGGAGCCTTAGAGGCAGGCCTGCTGACTGTATGCCCTGTAATTGCATAACTATGGGAAGGAATTATGGCCTTGGCGTCCGTCGCACTCATTGCTTGAATCCGAAGAGCAATTGCTCTTATATTTCATTGGCATTGCTGCAGGGTGGCATGTTCATGGCTGTTGTCTGAGCACATCCCTTGGTTATTTTTATTCAACCTGTGACAATTACGTAGCGTTAGTATTGCTTTTTGAAGTTATATTAATTATGATTATGAGGAGGAGCAGCTACAATCCGCTAACGTATTAATATTGCTAATAAAAATACGTTAGCGCATGGTAGCTGCTCGGGTTCTTTTGGTACTGCCAGCCTGTAGGAATCCCAGCCAATGCCCAGGGACATGGAGCGTTCTGCGCAGTGCTGTGGAGCCTGTTTCCCGCAAGTAACCTAGTAATACGCAGAGCAACAGGCAGGAATGTTTCGCACACTGAAGACACTATGCGCAGCAAGCTTCCGCACGCTTGTTACAAAGATCTATTATGTTTTTCCCATCTTGATCTGCAGCAAGCTTGGCACTACTAACTATAACTGGTCCCATCTGGACTGTCAAAATGCATTCGACGGTACGCTAGACAGAAAATTACAGTAGCCACCGATAAATTCGCTCTCTTTCAACGTGCTCAAACGCTTCATTCATGTCACTGGTTTTCTAGCCGTCACTACCTGAGCAGCGACACAGACAGCAAGCGGCGAACCGCGGAGAGCTACCCAACGTGACAATGAAATACAGAAAGAGCGCATAATGCCAAAGATAACTGGGTTTTCGTTTGCCACCACTGGCTTTATGCCGTCTCCCTACCTGGGAGTGTTAACGGGTGGAATTTTGTGCACATTGCACTATGGGCTCATCTTTCGAAAAGGTTGGAACGATGACGCGAAACCAACAAGGAAAAGCTGCAGAGGCTGCGAAATTGCGACTCTTCGTCAGACCTCACCGGCAGCTCGCAGTTTCATGTCCATGCATCCATCAGCAGTTGGGCGTCCGAGCGTTGCGACCCCTGCTTGACACGAGTTTTTCCCATCAGCTGTTTTGGAGAATCTTCCATTAGTTGTGTTTAGGTCCATGGTTTGCTGCATAAGGAGTTGTAGTTGCGAGCCGCCCGTCTATCCAGAATTACTGGTGGCGCGGCCAACACGTCCTCTTAGGGGAGTGGGTTCGCGCTGCTCCTGGTGAGTGAGTGCGCAATTACCTGGGCATATGGAAGCCCTATTCGTATAGGAAGGGTGGGCTATGTACGACATGCAGCTGTGCCTTCTCTACGCTAACATAGCCCGTCCGGGGTTGGTGCAAATCAACCGTGTACTTGGGTGAAGAGTAGCTACTGAAGGTTCAACAATTGTCTGCTGAGGATGAGGTCCCGGACAATCGTTGCATTTTAATGCCCCAGTTGCGACAAGCGAGGGATGAGAACCTAAGCTCGACGCGCGTATATGCCCCATGAAAAAAGGCGGCTGCAGGCCGGAAATGTCACTGCGCTGGGAAGGGAGCTGCCTTCGCAGCCTAGCGAGCTGAACCCAGCAGAAACGATTGACGGTGGATAGCGATTATTGAAGTGTGAAGCGCCTCCCGACGCTTTGGAGGAGGCACCCCAACCCTTTTAGAGTGTGCATTTTCATTTTGAAATCCAACCCAGAACCTACTGTTGCTATTATTGTCATATTCTTGGGAGCCATGACAATGGTGGTTCGGGTGAAGCAAGGCTGCTCGTTTTCCGGAGCTCCTCCGTACAGTCGAATCTTTTCGACAGGTGGGGCGATGCAGGTCTTTCCCTGGGTTGACAGAAGAACAAGGTATGACGTACCAAATAAACCATTAGCGCTTCCAATTTTCTGCATGGAGAAATGCAATACCTGGGCAAGAGAAGTTTATGGGACGTCTCATGGCACGGCTGTCGCTTGGAGGGAGGCACTCTGCAAACGGCTGAGCAGCGCACAATCAATTAAGAGGCGAATTTACAAGAATTATCAAGAGTATGTAGAAAACCATGCATCAAAGGAAAGGAGCGCAACGGCAGCGCTGTGTGAATACAGGCTAGAGCAGAAAAACGTAGGAAGCGAGAACAACAGCAATAGGCGAATTCTGCACTGAGAATGGCAGAAAATGCATTGAGCGGCCCACCCGAAATCCAGGAGAGCAGCACCTGGGTTTCGATTGTAGGCGAGTAAAGAGGGTCATGCCTGGTTCCTCAAGGGTTCAGGCGGCCTCGCCGGGGAATCCACACGAACAATCACAAAGACGGCTTTTACCCACGTGAACTGCGAAGCCAGCGGCTGGGTGCTGTGCCGCATTGGGAAGGCCGTGGCGTCTGCATCTCATCCAACCAAGAATGTGTTATCCCCCCTAAAAGTCTTATCAATACCTCCGGTGGTATCGACCGTCCATATCTGACGGGCACTGCGATGTGCGGGCAGTGAAGGCGTTGCTCCCTTTTCTGGAGGTGTAGCTTCCCCTCCAAGACCGCTCATCAGGCCAGGTGCCTGTGCCGCTGCTTACAGAATGCCTGCAGTCTTGAGGAAAATCAACTGCTGCTTGTGAGCACTATTTTTGGCTCTATGGCAGCTAATTTTCGTCCCCTTCTAAGATCGAGGCGCCGCCATATTGGGTAGCAACGCACGGCTCTGAGGGGCGAATTCGAGCCGTATTCGTCAGCCCCATGAGCACTATTCGTCAGCCCTATAGCGGTGCGGCCTGATGTATAACGTTAGCTGGTCATCACGGCATTTTGCTAAGAAAGGAAACTTTTTTTTTCCCAAATGTACTTCGTAAAGTACTTGGCGAAAAATTGGCTTGTCCTCCTCGAATTGTAGATATCGATCAGGGTTTGCCCTCCAGCAGGCGGGCGAACAACGGCTTGGAGCCTCTTGGTATAGTAGCGAACTCAGCATCTCCAGATCAATCAGCCGGAAAGATATTTACCGCCAAAGAAACTCATGAAGAATGCATCTGCCTTTGCCGAAGGGCCACAGAAGACGAACGCAGTGATGCCGCGGGAGTGAGTGAAATTCCTTGCTTCTTTAAAGATACAGTTTCGTCTTCAACATGCACGCGGAGAGACGCAACTGGCGTTGGAATTTCTTTATTAGAAGGAACCATGACAGTGCTGGCGACATCTAAGCAAGGCCGCCATTTTTCACGCATCCAGGACGGGGAAGCTTTGCGGCACTCTGAGAAATTTTTCACCGCTTTCACCGCTCTAGGTGAGGAGAAAGAAAAGGCTTTTGGAATGACTAGGTGAGAAGGCCTGCAGCTATACACGGGGTTGTATATGAGAGTTCAGCCTAGGAAAAAATAGGCAGAACAGCAGGCATGCGGCGAGTCAAACGCTCAGAAAGGTGGGCCGATATTCCGAGTAGCGCCCTCGCCCTTTTGGAACAAACACTGCCACATAGCTCGAGAACGGAGGAGGGTGCAAATATCTGAATTAGAGACGGGAGCCTTTGAGTAGCGAAGCAGGGAAAGCACGACAGCAGCCAGGGTAGCCCCCGGGGCTGCACATAGTACACGTCGGGAATTGATGCGGAAAAAAGGGGTCTTAGCCGCAGCCAGAAGTCCTTCTCGAGTCGAGTGTGCGCCCATGCAGGGCTATAGTAATGTTTGGTGCTACTTGGTACACCCTGTGAAGCGGATATGACAACTAGAGCAATGACGATGTGCAGCAGCTCTGTGGACTCCTCGTTGCAGTTACTGCAACTAACATCACTAGTAGCAAGTACGCAGGACTCCACAGCGACCTCAAATGAGGGTTTAGCTAAGAAGCTAATAATATTACAGTGATACAGGGCTTCTATGTTGGTCCGCTTCACCACGAAATAACCCTACTGATGGCGAGGGAGGCTCAGTGGGCGAGGGCATGCGGCCTTCAAAAAAATACTATTAGTAGCTGTTTGCCGGAAAGCAGTGAGAGTCTACGGCGCAGCGCTGGCATCCTAAACATTGAAAAGTGTGGAACTAGTGTCGGAAGACCATAGAGGAGGTTCTAACGCGGTACAAAACCGCCGCGAGAAAGGAATGGGAAGTACGCCGTACTCTGTCATGCAAGCTTCATCCACATAGCCCAACAGGATTAGCAGAAGTGGGACCAGCTGACACAATAGGATGTATTGAATACAAGAGTTCTCAGCCAGCCGGTGAAGGCCCCATACACCGCACCGGACCCACACCTAAAGCAGCGCTTATTCCTAGGTAGTGGCGGCCACAACATTTTGGAGGTGGAGTTAAACTTAGGCAAGCGCACGGTACGAGGAGGGCAACTGCCAACTAACGTCCGGGGACAAGCCGGTGCTGACGAAGAAAATGACGAAAGGCAGCTTGTATGCGTCGCTTTCAAACGTGTCGGAAAAATTGCCGTGTAGCAAAAGTTTAGCATGCCCCCGAGCAGCCAACTCTTCGACCACCTAATCTCTTGATTTCGTTGACGCTGTTTTGCAGACTCCATACACTCTAATGCCTGGAAAAAATCTGCGTTCCAGACCGCACAGAAAATCTGCATGCCGTTTTGGGTAGGGTAACCAGATCATGGGGTACCTGAAATGTCCAACTCTATGGTGCTCGACGTACTTACAAAAAACTATGGATTTGGGAAAGTGTTAATTGGTGAAGTAACGACAACGTCAGAGATTGTGTAGAGAGATAGCTAGAAGCGAGGTGATGGTGGCACTGTCCGCAATGGTGGCGGGAGATGTGGGAGAGTATGGAACATGGGGAAAGTGGAGTGTTGTGTAGTCTGGGAACTGCAGCCAAACTTCGACTGATGCGACTGGGAGCGCCTGTGAAGCGCCATTAGTAACTGGAGTGTTGCGAAATTTCATTAGCCCTATGATAGTGGAATGACTACAGTTAAGGGCGCGGCGGCTCCCCACAGAGTGTATTCTCACTGTGGCTAATGGTAAGCAGCTGTGTATTGAATGGGGCGTGTAAGTCTTCACAGTGCGGTGTGGACGTGAGTTGTTCTCAGGGGCCCTATTCCGTATGATCTGTTGTCGGGGCTTGACTGACTAACTCATCATAATGTTGCATGCAATTTCCAGGCGGACATATTGCGAACCATGTGAACGGAAGATGGTGCGAACTTCCTGTGGCACGAGCAATTGGCGGAGAAAACTTAAAAGGACAGCGCGCCCAACAACCCCTGCAGAGCAGGCTTATGACCTATTGGCCAGAGAAGCGGCGAAGAGCACCAGACACGGGAGTGCTTGGGCAAATATGCGTACTAAGGATTTCACACAACATGCCAATGCAAACTCGGAAAGCGTGCGCGACCCGCTACAGGGGCACCTCATGCTGATTTACCAAAATCCAGCGAGTGCGGGGTGTTACGTTCAGTTACAGACAACACTCATCGAAATGTGTGTACTCATCTGTAGCAGTAAGCCCCTGTGTTGTGCAAGCATCGGACACCACACACCAAACACAGGAGTGACATGCGTAGGCTCCCCCATATCCAACAACAAGGCTGAAGTTGATGAAAAATCACAAAGGCCTACTGATAACATCGAGTACACACACTTCGATGAGTGGGTAGGGTCGGCACTGATACAACGTGCTCTCGACAGATGCAGATTATGCCAAAAAAATAAATAGACAAACACAATCAATAGAAGTATAATAAACATAAATAAATAAATAGACAAATAAAGTGAAAGAAAATGCATATGAAACCGAGAGCAATAGGTGACACGAGGGGATTCAATCAAGTACAAACTCGTGCATAAACACACCCCTAGGAGGGGAGAGTAAACTAAACTAATGCGACACAAAAGTGTTCATTGGAATAGAAAACGGTAACAAGCGAGTACACTGAGCACAATGACATAACTATTTAATGTAACCAAGTACCTCGTAATGTATACGCAAGGCAAAAAGAAGGCAATAAATCGGCAAACGAAGAAGTACGAGGGACGAGAGATAGAGCGTGAGCGCATGCAAGATTCCCACCCCGCTGAAAGAAAACAGCAAGGAGGTTAGGCAGCTGACATTAGATACATGGATTGAGTTCCCAGTCCAGCATAACACGGGAGTTACAGTTAATTAACTCCCGCTTAGCGTGGTTGAGCTAGGACTAGCCTCAAGCAGACAGTTATGCGCACATAGGGCAAGAACTACGCGAAATGGTCCTGGACTTGGGAATCGCCAAAAAAGGCAATAAGCCTTAACCTATATGCACCCTCATTGCTGGACCAAAGGGGATAAGTGTACTCTTAGCGATGAACAACCTGGGCAGTTATATTTCTTGACCCTCTTGCAGGAAGAGCTGGTATCCGCCAGCAAGTCGTCACCAGAAGCTTGTGAGAAGCACTTTTAACATTTTAAAAGGAGTGCAAATCGTGGGCAACTAACTACACTAATTGAACAGAACATTTTGCGGGTGAGGAAGGGAATGGGATGTTCACCTTCATCTTCTTCTGTTGGGTGCAACAAAGCCTGCAATTCTTTGCGGGAAACCCACCGGCATGAAGCCAAAATTAGAAGGAATGTGGATGGCGGAATTGTTAGAAAACGAAGGCGTTCATAGGACCTTGCAACTTGCATATCATATCGGCTGGAAACAGAGAAGCAAATGTCCTATAAATCCATCTGGCCCTTCGAAAGAGTGAAACTGGTACTACTAAAACCCACTAGAGCACCACTGAATGCGCAGCAGAACGCATTCACAGACTTCACTGCGTCGTACAACAGAGCACCCTGTTGTGGAGTGACCCGACCGCGTGGGATAATTCCCGCATCAACCGATATTTCTTCTCAAGCTTCACTAACTGGTACGTTCTTCTCTGCACTCAACTGTCGCATTTATTTTGTACCGGCAAGTCTAAGCTGCCATTCAAGAGAAACTTACTGGCGGTGGTCGACGATCTGCTGCCGAGCTGCTTCCTTGTCGCAACAAGTAACCAATGTCTTTCGCAGAAACACATTGGTTACTTGAATGAAATAATGTTAATCTAGAGAAACCATGGGTCCATCATCTCAAATGACGTGCAATAAGAGCCGCTCACTCCTTATTCTTACCACACGACACCCATGGATTTCGGGAGTAATTGGGGCAGCCCGCGCACTGCCGGAGCGACGCAACACCGTAGCCCATGCGTGTGCCCTGCCGCATCCCCGAGTCCTCATATGCAGCTATCATGCTGCAACAAAGCGTATGTTAAGCGCGCTAGCTGCTAAACACGTCCTAAACATCCCCTCACTGCCCATGCGTTGTTCTGCGGAGTGCGGGGATAGCCTGTCTCGTGTCGTATACCTGACGCTCTCGGAGAGACACTTTTTGTTTGCAGCGGACGCAGGGATGACTCACTCTATTCTGGGCAAGCGACGTTTCGAAAGCATGACGGCAAGGTGCCGCGGCTTTGTCTCACCGTAGCTCCTACCATATGCAACACACCGCAGCACTCCTGATGAAGTCACGGCACCCATGTCTTCGTAACCTTTCAAACACTGCGATTTAGTAAACATGAAGCGACCTTTCAGATTCAGCCAAATATCCCAAGCCCAAGCGCAACGCAGCCGCGCCATGTTTCCACAGCATTATGCTGTCTATAAGTGTTTTGTACATGGACAACCCCGCAACTGTTATATCCAGACAAAAGACACTCCAGCGAGTACGCTCAGTAACTACTACTCTTCTTCCTCCTCTATTTATATAGTGTATGCATATTCAGCCGCTTGCACTATACATTGGGGGAAGATGAGTTGTAGTTACATCGGAGGAGGCGCTGGCGCCTGCCAACTTTTCGTGCTTGTCCTATGAGTGTATGCTGAAGAGAAACGTAAGGAGAGAATAAACGCATTATTGCTGCACTAATACAGAGGCAGTCAGTAGAAACGAAACCGTATGTTTGGGCCCAAGAGGAAATGACACATTGCAGTCATCGATCTCTAAAGGCGCTGTCTTCGTGTTTCGCTTGAATCTGCTGTCAGCATAACTTCATATGCACGTATGATGCAAAGCGCATCTCCAGCTGGCTTCAATTTGCCTGCACTGTTTGCACGAGCGTGGAGAATAAGGCGCTCTTTTGCCTATTTCTCGAGATAGCGAACGCACAAGGGAACCTAAGCGTAATTAATGCCACTACAGTGAACTGACAAAGTCTATGCCTGAATTCATTAGAGGTGAGGAAACAAAGAGGTGCCCTCATGCTCTTTAAATTAAGGCACCTTGCTTCAAGAGGCCTGGAGGCCCAGCGCAGCCCGCGTGCGTCTGAGGTGCTTGGCTATATTGGCGTCGTCAGGCAGCTCTTTGTGAAGGGCTTCATAAAGAAGAAGGGCAGGACCCAGCTGCCCCGATTTGCGGAGACAGAGAGCAGCTAGCTGTCTCCATTTGTTTTCTGTTGGCTGCAGCTGCGCTGCCAATGCAAAATAAGGAGCGGCCTCTTTAAAGTTCTGCGCCTTCACCAGCTCTATCCCCAGCCAGCTCGCAGCATCCAGGTCCCAAGGCCTCAGTCTGTGTACAGACATCGCAGAGCACCTAGAGAAGCTGCTGCTTATATCTGCATGCATGCATGCATGCGAAAGCTGCATGCGCTGCTGCTTCTCAAAGCAGCGCCTAACTTGCTGGAAGCATCTCAATAACTTAAGGAAACGCGTGCAAAAGCACACACAGAAGTAGACATGCTGTAAATAAAAGAAAGAAGAGCTTTATCTATCTTGCCTGCCGCACAACGGACACGGTCACTGTATGTGCAAGAGAGAGCAGCAGGCACAGCAAACAGCAGCAGCAGCAGAAGGTATACCCAAAGGCCTCGCGATAATGGCTGAGGGCCTCCTGAGGCCTCTCTAGGCGCGCACAAAGAGAACCCATTCTGCTCCATACTGCTGCATCCAGAGGCCGAATCGAAGGCGAAGCCAACAGCGCCAACGCCTCCAGCGCCAAAGCGAGCTGCCCTTCCTGCAGCGATGCACAAAGAACACAATTCCCCAAACAGCAAAATACATATATATATATACAGAGAGAGAGAGAGAGAGAGAGAGAGAGAGAGAGAGAGAGGGCCATGCTATGAGGGGAAAGGGTCAAGGTTGTTTTGCCTCTTCATAAATTGCTGCCAACTGAAACAAAGCCTCTGCGTGGCCTGGAGAAAGGGCTCGCAGCCGGGCACAGGCCTCGAGGGCCTTGTCGTTGCTGCGACACTCAGGAGTACATGCACCATATGAAATACCAATGCATGCAGCAATCGCATGCAGCAATCGCATGCAGCAAGCGCATGCAGCAAATTCATGCAGCAAACGCATGCAGCAAACGCTTGGAGCGCATGCAGTCGCTCCCCCACAATTGCAAATACATGCGCGCATGCATACACAGCAGCATAGAGTTGTGCTTCTCCTGCTGCGGCGACTCAGCAAGAGAGCTGCTGCAGCATCTGTTCTTATCCCTGTTTGCCGTGGCCTACCCGTATGCGAATGCTGTGATGGTTTAGGGTTTGGGGTTTAGGGTTTACCAGCCGAGCTTGCGCCAGGCGACAATGAGGTTATAAAGGGCTTCTTGGCAGTTAGGATCGATTGCTGCTGCCTCCTGGAAGAGCGCTGCAGCCTCTTGCTGCTGTCCTTGGAGCGCAAGAACGCAGCCCTTGTTAACTAACGCCTTTGGGCTTCTCCTGCACCGGCAGCAGCAGCAGCAGCAGCAGCAGAAGCCGGTGCCTTGGACCCCGCACCCTGGAGAGACTGTTGCTGCTGCTGCGGAGTTGCGTGCATTCATAGCAGCAGCAACATGCATGCAAACAAATGGAAAGAGCGGGACCAAAGCAGACAGCAAAGCGAAGCACACGCATATTTAGCTGTATGCATGCACCCCTGGCATGCAAGGAAGGCTCTCGTGCCTTGTACGGGAGCTCAATAGAAACTTTGCCGCTGCACCCATGCACAAGCTCACGCATGCATGCATGCATGCCTGCATGCATGCAACGGGAACGTCAGTAACATCACTAACAGCAGCATGCAGATCAGCAGCAGCAAGAGCAGCAGCCTGACTTGTCTGCGTTGAGTGCAATATCTGCATAAGTGTTGGCTTGCTGCACATTTCCTTCTAGAAGAAGAATAAAGGACAAATTAATGGAGGCCTTAAGAAGAAGGCGGGGCCTGTGGAGTTTAAATGCTTTAAAGGCCGATACAGCTGGCTCTACTCGCCCTTCGCGCAGCCGCTGCATCGCCTGCTCCAGCTGCAGCTCCTCAGCTAACTCTTTAAGCCCTGCAGCAGCAGCAGCACACAGCAGCAGCAGCAGCAGCAGCTACTGCTGCTGCATGCAATGCAAATTGAGTCCGAGGCTCCTATACACTCTATGCACTCGTCTAGAAGATGCATTCGCGCTCTTCTGCTTTGCTTGGGAGCCCTTGGGGTTTATTGCAGTTTGTGTTGCGTTCGTATTAACTGCGTCTCTTGCTGCTGCATGCACTTTGCTCTTCTTTCTTTGCATTTGTTTGTCTACGCCTCTCTGCCTCGCTCTGCTGTCTCTGCAGCTAAGGCGAGCTGGCCGTGGTGGCCTTAGTTTAGGAGTATAACACCCCACAGGAGGCGAACTCCGCATGAAGATATAATAAACGTATTAACAATAATGACAACAAAGGAAATGATAATGATTATAAGGATATTACTAATACTAATCATTATGATAATAATAACAATGATAACAATAATGACAACTACAACAATCCCAATAGTAATAACAATGCTAATAATAATAATGGTGCGAATAGTAATATTATTAATGATAATAATAATAAATATAATGAGAATAATAAGCGTAATAATAAACAACAACAACAACAACAACAACAACAACAACAACAACAACAACAACAACAACAACAACAAC